>NW_026067927.1:39810697-39895184 GCF_014885135.2 Alexandromys fortis
TTATTTTTTAATAAAAATACAATCAGAATTAAATCTTATCAGGCTAGGGTTTTGATGGAGTGAGCCTATTGGCTTTCCCTTAGTAACTGAGTATTTATGTTCTCCCATGTATACTGCTTTGAACAACAAAGAATATTTCTCCTAAGTTAACATTTCATAGTGTAAGAAAGATGGCCGAAACGTTTTCTTGAATATCTTAGATTCTAAACTACTCTCAGCAAGGTTTTGATGACTTTAACATGTTAACTTTGTACAAATGGCACTGATTGCAAACCAGTCCTCAATGGGGTGAAATCTAAGTGTGCGGGGGTGAGTGTGTATCTGTGCTCTGTCTTTTGTTCTGGTGATTGCGCTTCAGTTTGCAATCACATGGGATTAATTTTCCTACTCCGGATGCATAAACACACATTGTTTCACTGAAAATAAATTGGAACCCAGAATGAAATGAAAAAAAAAAAAGAAAGAAGAGCATTTAATTAAATGGTTTCCTTTGTAAGAGTTGTAGTGGTCATGGTGTCTCTTCATAGCAATAGGAAACCGAACTAAGACATACAGGTGATGTGGGATTCCCCTCTACATACTGTGAATATGTTTTATTGCCATTGGTTAATAAAGAAGCTTCTTTTGGCCAATGGCTTGATAGAGTAAAACCAGGCAGAAAATCCAAACAGAGATGTGTAGAGAGACTATGCAGAGTCAAAGAGACTCCATGTACCCTGCCAGAGGATATAGATACTGGAGAACCTTACTGGTAAAGCACAGGGTCTGGGCAGCCAGGAAACAAACACACAGCCTCCACCTACAGATTGGTCCACCAATGTGGGCTGACTATATCCACATAAAACCTGAAAGAGCTTTAAAAAGGAACTCTAGACACAAAAACACATAGCTTAGGGCAGCTTCTTGGTAGCCTTTTTTTTTTATTCAGATGGGCACTGACTGCTGATACTAAGCAGGGACCTCCATTAAGAGAGGTCTTCCTGACTCAGCATTGGCAGCAAAGGCTGCATGGATTCTTTAGGGGAGGGCTTTCTGGTTTTTGCTAGTTGCAGGAACAGTTCTGTATGTTTCAGAATGTTGAGTACTTAAATGGGGTCTGTGAGTAGTGTGTTACAAATTGCTTAACATTAGACATAGACCTGCTGTCTGGAGCTGGGGCAATATTCATGGCTCTCAGAGGCAGTGAACATGCCTCCACCATGTTGGACTGGGTGGAGCCAACAGGCAGGGCCATGGAGTTGGTCCTAGCCAAATCCTTTGAGCATTTAAAAGAAAAGATAATACATTCCTAGTCAAATAATAATTACAGATATGTATGCAATAAAGACAAATTCAGATGGAGAAGACCTCTAAATGAGTCACAGTGTTGGATAAATGTACGTAGGCTTGAGAGAGGAAAAAGAGTATAGAGAGTTACAATATAAAAGAGTACAGACAGTCGTAGATTAAAGGAGTAAGGATAATACAATAAATATTAAACTTGTAGAAAAAGTAATAGAGTAAGAAAAATAAGCCACGTAAAGATGGAATATGCACAGAGAGTTTATATTATGTATATTATTGTGTTTTATTTAAATTTTTTTTGACTGTGAATGAGCTAAGTACAGAGAGACATTTCATTTTATGGGCTGTTAAGCTAAACTAACATAAATATTTCAAAGTTATCTTTACTACAAAATTTGGTTCTAAGGATATGTTGCTTTGGAGAAGAGGTTCTGCTTTTTTACCACAGAGGATAGAAAGCTGTGGATACCTTACCATCTAATATGGTTTGATAAACAAGACCCGCTGAAACAATGGCCCAGATGGTCTAATATCTATGACATCTTCAGGACTGCTGGCTGAGATGGAGCTACCACACAGGACACCCCATGAAAACCTGATTAACAGTGTCCCAAATCAGCAGGAAGTAGTCTAGAGAACAATGTCCAAATTCTGTAAATGACTGTTTAATGTTTATTTACATTTAAAGAGGGATATGCTATAGAGATGATACTTTGAATTGGTATGGATCTTAGTTTATTGATACAAATTTAATGCCAATTTTTATATGTATATTTCTGCTCTTAATTAAGGTATCATGATTGTGCAGCTCATTAAAAAAATGTAGTGTATACTTAAAATACAGGTTAACAGATAGTCATCTACAGTAGTCAAGCTTGTAGTCAATTAGTTTGATTTTTCTAGATGTATAGAGATATATTTCAGATGGCTAGGTATTCTTCAAACCTTTCAAAGACTAACAGAATATGGCATTTAAAATGTTTTAAAAACTTAGGACTTTTTATGATGAGACACATCTGCTCCTGGCAGCACCAATCTACCTCAAGAGGTGATGGACATTGAAGAGACTTCTTATGGAGTCTATTTTAGCTATTTCATATTTCTTGCTATTTTAGCAAGAAACTGCCCTTGCCTGGACTGCTTGAGATTATGTTGTTTGAACTGGATACACAGGGCCCATAGAAAAATGATTGTTGAACTTGCCTAAAGGTGAGACAGTCCGTCAGGTTTCCTGTATCATGAAAGAGTCTACCAGACAGTTTTCAGGATACAGAAGAAAGTGATTGACAAACTTCCAATAGAGGTGAAACAGTCTTTCAGATTTCCTGCTTCCTGGAAAAATCTGCTGGATACTACGGGCCTGTAGGCTGAAGATGGATGCTCCAATGCTACAGAAGAACTTTGGGTGACTGTCCAGGCAGTGAGATGTCTCTGTCAATTCTAGAGTTTTGGAAGTTGCTTACGGTGTACTTCCTGTTAACTTAGGTAATATTATTTCCTTCTGGGGTCTTTAATGGAGTTGAAAAATATATAGTTATAAATATAGAATTCCTTAGTTGTGATAAAAGATAAAGTAGATATAAATATTGTAATTGTAGTCTTACTTGATAGCTGTCTTACTATATGTAATTTTACCATGTTAAAATAAAACTGTCTTTTAAAATTCGACAGAAAAGGGAGGTGATGTGGGATTCCCCTCTGTTTGATGTGAGTATGTTTTATTGCCATTGATTAATAAAGAAGCTGCTTTCTGCCAATGGCTTAATAGAGTAAAACCAGGTGGAAAATCCAAACAGAGATATATAGAAAGAGTAGACAGAATCGAAGAGATGCCATGTAGCTGCTGGGGACAGACACCGAAGAACCTTACTGGTAAACCACAAGTCTTGTGGCAATACGTGGATTAATATAAATGGATTAAAATAAGATGTAAGAGTTAGTTAATAAAAAGCCTAATCTGATCACTAAGCAGTGTTGTAACTAATATAGTTTATGTGTGATTACTTTTGGTCTGGGCTGCCAGGAAACGAACAAAGAGCCTCCACCTACATACAAGAAAAAAAAATTGTTGATAAATGGAATTTATTTGAAGACCCAGACACAAATTACACACTCATGGACACCTCATTTTTTTTTTATAAAAAGGCTAGAAATACACAATGGTAAAAAGCAGCATCTTTAACAAATGGTGCTGGTCAAAGTTGATGGCTACATGTAAAAGGTCTGTATCTATCACCTGCTCAAAATTCAACTGAATTAAAGACATCCACATAAAACCAGATACACTGAACCTGAAAGAAAGGAAAGTAAAGAATAGCCTTGAACTCATTCGCTCGGTAGAAGGTTGCCTGTAGAGAACTATAATAGCATAGGTATTAAGATCAACAATTAGTAAATAGAAACCCACGAACCTGAAAAACTTCTGTAAGACAAAGGACACCATCTTTCAGATAAGGCAACAACCTACTAAATGGGAAAAGATGTTTATCAACTCCACATCTGATAAGGGACCAGATATCAAACAACCAAATGACCAAATTAAAAACAGCATACATATCTAAAAAGAGAGTTCTCAATAGAGGAAGCTCAGATGGCTGAGAAACACTTGAAAAAATGTTCAATATCCAAAACCATCAGGGAAATGCGAATAGAATTTACCTTGAGATTCTATCTTACACCTGTCAGAATGTGTAAGATCAATAATACAAGTGATAGCTCACTTTATTTGTAGAGGATGTGGAATAAGGGGAACATTCTCCATTGGTGATAGGAGTGAAAACTTGTACAGCCATTATAGACATCAATATGACAGCTCCTCAGAAATTTGGGAATTGAAATACTGCTAGATTCAGCTATATCATTACTCTTGGGCACATACCTAAAGGTTGCTTAATTCCAGGAGAATGGATAAAGAAATTGTGTTATAAATGGCACCATGACATTTACAGGCAAATGGATAGAATTAGAAAATCATCCTGAGTGAGGTAATTGAGACATGGAAAGATAAATATGGCATTTATTCACTTATATATAAAGTAATTCACTAAACAAATGATAATCAAATTCCAATCTGTACATCCAGAGAGGATAGCTATAGAGTAAGTGACTAGCAATGACATATGGATCTTCCTGTAAGGGGGAAATAGAATATATTTTATGGGTGGACAGAGTCAGGGTTAGTAGAAACAGGAGGAAGAGGTGGAGAGGCAGAGTGGAGATATAACAAAGAGAACACAGAGAGAAGATGGAATTAAAGGGCTCTTGAGGTACAGTATTAAAACCTAATAGAGTGGAAATTTCCTAAAATATTTGAAGGCAGGGGATTCAGAGTCCCAGCTGGCCATTTCTCATCACCAAATGGCCTTCCAGTACTGGGACTAGGCTGATTCCTACTGAATTTCTGGCCAAGAGGAGTCCCATGGAAATCCCAAACAACCCAGACTGTTGACCAGGACCATGTGCTGTTCTCCACAAACCAACAGCAGTGCCCCGTTGATGAGGACGGCACTAGTACATCTCAATGAGCATGGAGACATCCAGCTGGTGTCCTACATGTTACCTTCACCCTAACTTCCTAGTGTCTTTGTTGAGGGAAGGTCCTCTGCAGGTTGCCAAAACAGACACAGAAACACCAACCAAGTCACAAACCTTTCAAACATAATTCCTTACTACATTATAAATGCTATCATTGCACCCACAGACTGTCACCTCTCAGTCAAGAAGCCTCTCTTTACAGCAAATACTGAACACACTGCGTAGATCAATGGAGACCCAACAGCCCCAAGAGATACATCTGCATCACAGCTCCTGCATCTATGACACAGGGAACATTGTATAAGAGACAGAAAATTTGCAAGACCCAGGCTGTGAGGAGAAAGTGGTCAGAACACAAAGGCAGCACTGGTTTGGGTACCAACCAAACACTAATATGCAGGGGTCTGTACATCACCATCTACCACTCAGAATGTCCATGACCCTGAGACTGGACCCTGAGGGAGACGGACTCTATGAGATGAGATTTTATCAACAGGAAAAGACACAGCCAGAAGAAAAAGCAGCCCTGTGGTAAAAACACACCTGCTCCCTGAATGAGAACAGCCCAGGTGTGCTTGGACAGAGGTAAGGAGCTGTTGGGGCTTTGGTCAGATCCAACATCTGCCTGCACATTTTCACCTGTGCCTTCTGCTGTTCTTCCTGCTACCACCTTCATCCATCAGTAGAGGAAGGGCATAAATCATTCTTCAGGTTTATGTCCCAATGTCCCAAAGTGCACTTCATTTTAGTGCTGAGCCACAGGAACACCCCTCACATTGTAAAAGCCTAAGCTGGCTGACTAGGTGCTGAATAACCCTGATATATCCCCGATGCCCTAAAGACCTGGTAGGCCAGAGACATTTCACCCTCCAAAAACGAAGAAGCTCTTCATTGACATCAAGAAGTTCTTCTGTTGGATTGGCTTCTGAAGGTGATAGCAGTTCCTACACGACAATTTTATACATACATACATACATATATATGTATGTGTGTGTGTTTATATTCCTATGATTTCTCTATGAGAGTTATATAATATAACTTCTATATGAGAAGCTATAATCTCTTAACTTTGAAAGATTGGGGTTTCCGATCTCCTTGCTATGTGACACTGGATCTTCCCTCATATCAAACATGTTCCTGGTCTTGGATGCTTCACCATCTTTAAATAGCAACCCAGACATCTGCCAATGTGCAAGACTAACTGGTCTACAAGGATGTTACTAAGCAGGTCTGTGATCTTCTGATCATCAGGAACCTACTACCAGTAGCATTTCTTGGAGTCAGAACAGTTAGGTGGTTTGGGATTCCCCTCTGTATGCTGGGAATATGCTTTATTACCATTGGTTAATAAAAAAGCTGTTTTGGGCCTATGGCAGAGTAGAATATAGCCAGGTGGGAAATCTGACCAGAAATATAGAGAGTAGGCAGAGTTAAGGAGACACCATATAGCTGTGGAAGGAGAAAGGTGACCAGGAACCTTACCAGTAAACCATGAGCCTCATGGTAAAACACAAAATAATAGGAATAGGCTAATTTAAGATATAAGAGTTAATTAATAAGAAGCCTGAGCTAACAGGCCAAGCTTATTAATTATAATTAATATAGTTTTTGTGTGATTACTTTGGGTCTGGGCAGCCGGGAACGAACAAGAGGTCTCCGCCTACGGTTACAGAAACTTTACAATCTCACCCTGATAGGATGTGTCAGAGACTGAGAGGAGATTTGCTCTATCAGTCAAAGACAGAATTAGTTCAGGGCAAGAAAAATAACCTAAGTATGAGGAGAAGGTCCCACCAGCTTCTGGGAGCCAGCAACTATGGACTCGGTGGCTCTTGAAAGTGAGGTCTTGCTGAAACCCTGGTGGGAAGGATCGCTCTGATAAGTGGACTCTACTCTGTAAGGCTTCATATGTATGTATTTTCACTCATATTTTCTTTTAACTAAAAACATTTGTAGCTGTCCTTGCTATGTATGTGCATAAAGATATTCATGTAAGACACGGCATGGTAAGAAGTTGTAAGATTTTCAATTTTATTGTGCAATCACCCATTGATGTCATTGGAGTTTTTCTTCAATTTGAAGATGAATAAAGCCTTTTAATATATTTTTTTAAATTTTATTTATTAAGTATACAGTTTCTGCCTGCATGCATGTCTGCAGGCCAGAAGAGAGCACTAGATCTCATTACAGATGGTTGTGGTCTACCATGTGGTTGCTGGGAATTGAACTCAGGACCTTTGGAAGAGCAGTCAGTGCTCTTAACCACCGAGCCATCTCTCCAGCCCCACCTTTTAATGTTTTTTTTTTTAAATAAAAGAGTTTCACAGTACAGGTGTAGTGCAGTCGAACAGAATGAGGGTAATCGCTTTGCACCGAAAAAAAATTTTTCACTTGTCAAATTTATGTGAATTAAAATAATTGAATTCCAGAAATTTTCATATAGGCTTTCAGATTATTGCCAATAGAGGGCACCTAAAATCCCAGAAAAAAAGATGAATCAAGGATGGAGTTATGCTGACTCCATAATGACAAGACTCACTCACAATTCCTCCAGACTACCATTTCACAGGCAGCTCTGCCTTCCAGCGGAATTACGTGCTAACCACATAAAAACTCACTTCCACAAAATAGAAAGAAAGCAGAACACTGTATTTTAAATAAAGCTTTATTTTAAAGACAAAGTTTTACTTGATCTTTTCAAAAGTTACATCTAAGAATTCTGAGAATCATTAATGTAAAGGAGCTGAGAACATGGGTTAACGTGTTTGTAAGGTTTTTTATTCTAGTGTGATCATGCCCTGGAGTTCACACCACAGTGTGGCTCTGAAGGGATTTGAGTGTTGGATCCTGTGATGTTGAGGTCCCTTCTGCTCTGCTCCCTTCCCCCACGTCAGATCTTCTTCCTCACCATCAGGCAGCTCACATCTTGGGGCAGGAGGCTCTGAGACAAAGGCACAGTTGTCGCTTCACTCCTTGGCTGCTTTACGTTGCCATCCATGTTACTGTGGCTGGAAGCAAAGCACACATTGCATGAATTGGAAAGATTGCAGCACAGTTCCTCCCCCGGGAGCACCCGCCCTTCAAGGGCACCAGCCGTGTTTAAAGCTCATGAAGCAGAACATCTACCCTGAGCAGGAGAAGGTTGTCACCTACAAGCAGTTATCACCTCTAGTCACAATCCATAGGGCAGAACACTTAGTGTTGTTCCACAGCTGACATGAGTGAGGACTCCAGTTCCTTCTTGGCTTCCCATGGGCAGTTCAGGGTGTGAATGTGACACCATCATACCTGATCCTGGACATCACCACTCGCTGGCGAATATTCAAACTTAACGGCATCACCAACTGGCTGTGTTTGAGTCTTCTCCTCCCCATCAAACATTGGCAATAAAACTTCATTCATCAATTTTGTGAATTCGCTATCAGTCTTCATGGAAAAAGCAAATAAAACATTGAAAACCAACACATTGTAAGAACGTGAAGGAAGAGCACAGAGCTAAGCCACCCAGGCCACACTCACCAGGTCATCAAACACACTCATTTCTAGGCTGATGTCCTCGTTCTCCAGGCCTTTTTTCTTATTGTAGACTTCAATCTTCTTCATAAACTGGTCCCATATCATTCTTCTGTATTCTTCTTCTTTCTAGGGTAATGTAAGTGACATTATTTTCTTCATATTAACTACATACACATGTTGAGCCAGTGGACCTGCTGTGGCAGACAGAGATGAGCCCTGGAGAGGGATCTCAGGAGCCATTCTGTATACCCCGCATTTCAGCAATGCAGGTCACCTCATGTCCATAGCTATTTTAAGGAGTCCTTTGGTGACAGTTGACCCCATGACCTCTTTTATGTCTGTGTACATCTAAGAAAAGAACTAGTACTCCTGAGATCCCCTTGGACAGTTCCCATGTTACCAACCGGCTTCTCATTTGTTATCGTCGCCTCTTGATCTTTGACCTCCAGAGTGACATCAGGGGATTCAGCAGCTGAGGCCACTGCCAAGCACAGGATGACTAGGAAGACAGCAGGATTCATGTCTCAAGTGCCTGGAGGAAAAAGGGAGAAATCCCCAGTCTAGGTATTTCAAAGTTACTAAAACGTTTTCTTCTTTACTGAGATCCAATGGTGGATCAAGACTGTTTGAACTCTTCCAAGTATTTATCTAAGCAATATGTAAAAGTATAAAGATGCGATTTGTTGAAGAAAACATATGGAGGTATTTGTTAGACCACCAACTTTAGTAGCTGTTCATAGCTGCAGGCCTGGAAACAGCAAGTTCATATACTCCATGATTCCCAAGTTAAAACTGAAACTAAGGACACAAGGCAGAGAAGACCTAGGATTTGTACAGAGTAAGGTAACTTCAAGAGCTGAGGGACACTGAACATCTTCTTTCAGCTTATTGCATTCCAGGAGTTACCCTATGTCTTGGACCCTCCCTCCTGAATAATAAGTCTAACCTCTCCTTTCTTGAGAACCTAGGAATGACAACATCTACTTCTTCCTCTGACACACAGTTGTCTCTGTGCCCCCTGAGTCTCTGCCTACTGCCTCACAGAGGAAGGGGTTCACAAGGACATATCACTGGAAGGCAGAGCCACTAGTATGCGTGGAATAAAGAGGAGACCACTCTTAGCCAAACTTTGCATTCTTCAGTTTACCTTCCCAAGAAGATGCCTGGTTAGAGCCATGCTGCTTGGTGTTCTGTCTGTACAGGCCAGAAGAGACCAAAGTTTTAACTTGTTTTAATATGGGAAAAGGTAATCTATCAGAATGGGAAATACTAGGCTGCCATTGTTCAAGGGACAAATGATACTCCCTGTGACCAGGCTAGACTTGTACTCACAGGGATCCAGCACAAAGCTGGATGCCTGTGGAGCCTGGTTGACTCGTTTGATCCTCCACTCATCCTCCCCTGCTTCTCATCAAGACTCCTAAGTGTAAGATTTCCTCATTCATGATGGGTCTGCCCCATTCTCCAGGGTGTCTCTCCAGGGCTCTCCTCCAGTTCCCAGTCTACTTTGGCAGAGCCAGGACTCACCTGAGATGTCCAATGTTGTACTTGTGCACTTCACTGACTCAGCTCCTCAGTGGTTCCTGGGCATCCAGAATGCATCCCAGCTGCACACTGTTCTGTCTTTAAATCCCCAATCTCTGGCCATGAAGCCCCACCCAACAATCCTAATGTCTTTATGACTGCCTGTGCAGATGACAGCCTTGGGCCCCAGGCTCTATCAGTCCAGATGTTTTCAGAAATTTGATTCCACCCTGTCCTGGAGGATGGAGTGATGTGTTTTCATGGTCAGCTATGGGGCAGATGGCAATGGTCTTTTGTAGAGGATGCTAAGGAATGAGCCTTGAGTCCTAGGATCACTTAGCACCCCTCTATTTTGCTCGTGGGTTTTTAAGAAGCACGTGTTTTCAGACAATTTTGAGTGGATTTTCAACATAACCATGCTTTTAACTTTGAATAAGAAACACACCCTGGAGTTGTATGAGTCAGTATTTTCAAGTCTAATGTCTGTTGGTAGGAATACAGATCCTAGGATGCTTCCTCAGCATATGGGTTGAATCCAGACGGGTCTCACAAAAAACTCTTAGGAGAGGGACTAGAGCGATAACTCTGTAGTTGAGTATTTGCTGGTCTTATAGGAGACCCAAGTTCAGCTTCCAGGATCCTCCTGTGGCCCCAACAATCTTTAACTCTAGTTCCAAGGAATCCAATACTCTCTTCTTCTCTCTTTGAGCACTGGACACACAAATAGTGAAGGCAAAATGCACACACACATAAATCAAAATTAAATAAGAGATTTTAAATAAAGAGAATAGTTAGAGGAAGGCTGTCTTAAAACCAAGATGGTCAAGATCAAAGCCTTGGGTGGGACAATGGATGAAAGGATGGGATGAGGTCTTCTGTGAAGCCTCCACTGGTTGCTCATCTTGCCTAGTCTCCTTGAGCAGAGATACTTTGACCTCTCACATCTTTACCAACCAATTCATGATATGAGAATCATTTGTTAACAGACTGCATTAATTAGTGAAAAAGGATAAATGAGAAATATGGAAATTTCTCCAATTGCACCCTCTGGATGTGGCTTTATGGAATCCCAGTGTCTTTCTTGAGATTTAAGTTAAGACACTTCTGAGGGCAGAAGTGCCTCTGTGAATATGTTTCATTACCATTGTTAAATAAAGAAACTGATTTGACCAATGCTCAGGCAGAATAGAATCAGGTAGGAAGAGATAGAGAGAGGAAGAATGTGGAGTTAGGGAGACCCCATGTAGCTGCCAAAGGAAAAAGATGCCAAATATTACCTATAAACCACAGTCATGCAGTGATACATAGGTTAGTAAAAAATGGGTTAATTTAAGTTTTAATAGCTAGTTAACAATAGCTTGAGCTAATAGGCCAAACAGTTTGCAGTTAATATAATTAATATAAATTTCTGTGTGAGTACTTGGGACTGGGTGACAAGGAAATGAATTTGCTACCTCCATTTACACACTTCATGAACCTCAATGTTAAAACATGAGACAAAGAGGATGTAAGAATGTTTTAGGTAGAAGAAAGCACGGGTACTTAATTACTGCAACCCAGGACTTCAAAACAGATGTCACCAGGAGAACATGACCCACTGAATCAACCAAGCAGGTGTTACATGGCTCCCAGGGACTTGAAGCAGCAAGCACAGGGCCTGCATGGGTTTGTATGGAGTCCTCGGAATATGTGCTATGGTGTTTAGATTGGTACTTTTGTAGGACTCCTAGGAGTGGGAGCAGGTGTGTCTCTGACTCTTTTGCCTGTTTTGTGGACTCTTTGGGTTTCCCTGTTCAGCCTCAAAATGAGGATTTTTGCCTTGTCTTGCTGTATCTTGCTTTGTCCTGTTTGGCTGTCATCTCTTAGAGGCTTGCCCTTTTCTGAATTAAAATGGAAGGTGAGTGGGTCTGAGGAGAGATGAAGTAGGGGAAGCTGGGAGGAGTGGAGGAAGGGGAAACTATGATCAGGATGTATTTTATGAGAGATGAATCTATTTCCAACAAATAAACCAAGGTTCAGAAATGTTCCAAATCATTATTTTCTCAAAAACATAAAACATATATTTGTTATAGAAATCCTTTTTCAGGTAAAATAAGCATCTTGTCATTTCTACAATAATATTTTAATAAATATTTTTTCTTATTTGATCAAAATGGAACCATAATTTACATATTTTTGTACATATCATAATTTACAGATTTCTCTGATTGAGATTCATTTGCGTACCACCCAGAAACACCATGTGACCTTGAGGGACACATATATTGCATGAAAGTTCTAATTTTAACTATTGTTGGTATGCGGCCCAGTGGTACTAGCTCTTTAAAAGGCCATTGGTTAAGATAAATAATGGGCCTGAAAGATAAATCATGGAAGATAAACACATGGTGTTGAAAGCCCAGTGACCTGAATTTAAGGCACTCAATAGTGGAAAGAGAAAACTGACTTTGGTATGCCTTTTGTTGACCTCCACATACACACTCTCCCCTGAATTTAAAATACATGAATAAAAAGTAATTTTTCTTAAATTGCATAAATTAGGTCCCAATATCATGTGTCTAACTTCCTTATTTTAGAGGATACATAATATTTATTACATAGTGTACTGGTTTGAATGAGCAGTCCCCATATTCTTGCACATCTACACATTTGATCCACAGGTGGAGACACAGTTTGGGTAGATTTCCATGTGGGAGGTCCTTCTGTCTTGGTTAATGAATAAATAAACTGCCTTGGCCTGTGGATAGGACAGAACTTAATGTAGGTGGGCAAGACAGAACTGAATGCTGGGAGAAAGGAGTCATGGATCCTCTGCCTGAGACAGACGCTGGTTAGAATCTTTGCTGGTAAGCCACTGCCATGTGGCGATAATAGAAATGGGTTAAATTAATATGAGAATTAGCCAATAAGAAGATAGAGCTAAGGGGCCAAGCAGAAACCATTAATATGGTTTCTGGGTGATTATTTTGGGTGTCAGCTAGCCAGGCAGCCGGGAAGAACAAGCAGCCTCCCTCTGTAGTACAAGATTTAGGATATCTGGTATTACTGGGGGAAATATGTTACAAGTGTGGACTTTGAGTATCCAAAGCCATGCACTTGTTTTTAGTGAGCTCCCTGTTGTTTGTGTCTCAAGATGTGAGCTCTCAGCTACTGTTTCACTTGTCTGTCATGTCCGCCACCTGCTGTCCCCCCTTTTAAGACCCCTAATTTACTGGAATCAGAAACCCAAAAGAGACCATTCTTTCTATAAATTCCCTTGGTCATGGTGTTTCATTACAGCAATAGAATAGTAAGTGATATATAGAGACACCAATATTTTTCCTGTATATTATCTCATAAACATGTTTCCTAACGAAGTAGGGAAGAAGACACAACATCTGTCTTTCCTACATGACCAAATGTGGACAAAATTTCAATTTGACCTACAGAATTTGTAATGTAGGAGAAGTAGTTATGGATGCATAAGCCAGAGAGAATAAGTTATTGTTGTTGCTCTATGGCATTGGGATACCTGTTTATATAGAAAGTCTGTGAAATTATTATTGGATCAACTTCATTTAGACCTTTATATTCGGCGCTAAGCCAGTCTATCAAGTCTTTGTAGTATCCTCTCTAAGCCAACAATGCTAGTAAATCAGTTCTGCAGGAACCTTCAACCTGACTATCTGACAATCTTCTCTAACTGATCAAGAGCCTTTCCTCCACCTGTGCCCTAGGTTTTGTCTCCTCACACGGCCAACAGCAAGATTCCTGTAGGTCTGTTTAGTCAGACCCCTTCACCTTGATGCTTCTTAACAATATTCCATCTACTGAGTCTCAGTCAGATCCCAGCTATAAAATTTGCATAACCATCACAACCATCTCTACGTGACACCTAGCACTCTCTTGCCTCTCATGCAGGATTCCATTCAAATGACTCCTATAACCTACTCCTTAGTACAGTTTTCTTAGATATTTTGTAAGTACTTAACTCTTTAATTCCCAGATATGCCTTAATAAGCAATCATGACCTACTTTCTCTTACACAGAACTTTCCTGCCCTCTTCTTTTCCTGTGCTTCACAGGAACAGCAGACACTCAAATTGAATAAAGAGCATTTTCTTGGTGATACCCAGAATCATTAGTTCCTCAAACTTTAGGATTTGTGGTCTACTTCTGGTGTATCATAATCCAAGAACTGATTTGAAAAAAAAAAAAAAAACTAATGATGAATGCTAGAAGGAGGGTGGACAGTGAAGACACTAAAACTCAGCCTCCAGTTTTGAGGTGAGCTGGCCCAGTGCTCTGTGCTTGTTTCATGGAAAGAGAACAAGAGTGTATTCTGCTAGATAAAGCATCAATGACAGAACAGAGAAATTATTCCAACTAAGTTTAGAGTAATAAACTATTAAGTTTATTTGGGTTACTTACAGAAAATTAGGTGAAAGACTATTTTCCACAGAATGAGTGACATACCACTGAAAAATCTCACAGCATCCTGGGTGATAATTACTGCAGAATATGCCTTTGCACTGTGTGAAGATGTGTCACTACAATTGGTTTAATGAAGAGCTTAATGGTCAATAGCTAGAAAGGAAGAGATTAGGCAGAACTTCTGAGGACAGAGAGGTTTTGGGGAAGAAGAAAGGTGGAGTCATCAGCTGGAGGCAGAGGAAGCAATGCAGGCAGGAGGAAAGGTAAAATTCATTAGCCACATGGCAGCATATAGATGAATAGAAATGACTTAATTTAATTTAATAAATGACTTAATTTGATCTAATTAGAAACAAGCCTAAGCTATTGGCAGGCCTTTCATAATTAATAATAAGACTCATTAACCTTTTTTTTTGTGAGCTGGTGGTCTAAAGAAAAATCTGTCTACAGATAACCTTCCAAAACTGCATCTCTGGGATTTAGTCTGGGGAATAAGAGATGTTTACAAGATTCAGAAAATTTCTGAAATGTGCAAGATTTCCAAGCTCCCTCCCTCCCTCAGGGTTCTAAAAGCCACAGTCTGCTCATGTTGCAAGCTTGTTCCATAATGAATGAATATGTGCTGTCAAATAATGCTCTTGTACACTGTAAAGATTTGTCACTGGAATTGGTTTTAGCAAATCAGGAAGTATAGGCGGGGAACCAAACCAAGGACGATGGGAAGAAAAGCAGAGTGAGGAGACACCAGCCAGCCACCAGCCAAGCAAGATGTGTAGAAAATGAGGTAACGAGCCATGAGACACATGACAAAGCATAAATAGAAATATGGGTCAATGTAAGTGTAAGAGTTAGTTAGTAATACGTCTGAGCTATTGGCCTAGCATTTATAAGTAATATTTAAGCCTTCGAGATAATTATTTGGAAAGTGTCACTGAGTATTTTGGAACAGGTAGGCAGGAGAGAAACGTTCATTACAGATATCAGTCTTAATTTCAACAAGTCATATTACTACAATTGAGCTACAGGGTTCTTCACAGTGTCTAATGGGTAATTAAAAAACAAGGGTGGGTGTTTCTTTAATAGAAAATGGGAGATGCCAGGAATGGCAAGGCTGTTAGAATTCTTCAGGCTTGCCATATCCCCAGACACCATCAGATTTTAATGATTTTCTTAGAAGATAAAATGCTCATTTTAGACCATTGCCAGCAGAAGCCTACTCTTCTCAACCTCTGAGGTAGAAACAAGGTTCTAAGGCCTTGAATGGCATTAAATGCTGTAAATAACTCAATTTCAGATTTAATTCTGTTCTGTGAAACTCTTTACTTTCCCAACCAATATGCAACATTCAACTTAGTTTTTTTTTTTGTGTGTGTGTGTGGGGGGAGACAGATATTCTTTTATTTAGGGGGAAAACTTACAAATCAGAGTTCTCTGCTTTGGACGGTGGATGGAGATGGGATCCAAACAACCTCAACGAGCAAACAGGAACCAGGTGGGAGGAGAGAAGGGGTAGACTTTTTTTTAAAAGGAATCTCTCTATCTCTCTATCTATCTATTTATATCCTGGTCAGAGTTTCCCCTGTCTCCTGTCCTCCCAGCTCCTCCCCCTAACATCCCTCTACATCCCATTCACTAATCCTCCATTTCTAATCAGAAAAGGGCAGGCTTCCCATGGATATCAACAAAGTGTGGCATTTCAATTTGCAGTAAGGTTAAGAACCCGTCCCCTCGTACTAAGGCTGGACAAGGTGACCCATGATGAGGAATAGGGTACCAAAAGCCAATAGAAGAATCAGAGACAACCTCTTTTGTCACTGTTAGTCCCACAAGAAGACCAAGTGACACAGCTGTCACATATATGCAGAGTGCCTAGGTCCGTCCCATGCATGCTGCTTGGTTGTTGGTTCAGTCTCTGTGAGCCCCTATGAGGCCAGATTAGTTGATTCTGTGAGTTCTTTTGTGATGGCCTTGACCTCTCTAGCTCCTACAGTCCTTTCTTTCCTTCTTCTACAAGATTCCACCAACTGCACCTAATGTTTGGCTGTGTGTCTGCATCTGTTCCCATCAGTTGCTAATGAAGCAAATGTACCACATTTTCTTATTCATTCCTCTATTGGGTGATATCTAAGTTGTTTTCAGATACTGCTATTATAAACAAAGCTGATATGAACATAGTTGAACAAGAGTCCTTGAGGTATGACTGTGTATCCTTTGAGTTTACAGTCCAGGAGCTGTATAGCTGAATCTTGTGGTAGATTGATTCCCAGTTTAGAAAGAAGTTTAATCCATGTAGCAGTCACCTTTGCTTACATAAACACATCAATGTTTCTGTTTCTTGTGTTCAAACATCATAATGAATGTCATTATATACATATCTTCATCACAACTGACAAATATTGTTATATATTGGTTTCTTGAACTGGAACAGCTTGCTGAAGAAAATAGATACTCTCAAGTCTACCATAATTACTTTATGACAAGTGATACCCATTTCCCCAACACATACAAAGAAAATAATTTCAGCAAAGTAGCTGGATAAATCCTAACTTAACTCACAAAATTTAGTAGTCCTCCCATATACAAATGACAACAAGGTTGAGAAAAAATCAGGGAAATAATACCTTGTACAATAACTTCACAAAATATAAAATATCTTGGGGTAACTCTAGCCAAGGAAATGAAAGATGTGCACAATAAAAACTTCAAATATTTAAGGACAAAATGAAGAAGACAACAGAATATGGAAAGATCTCCCACGCTCATGGATAAGTAGAACTAACCAGTAAAAATGGGCATCTTAACAAAGGCAATTTACACATTCAAGGCAATTCCCATCAAAATTTCAAAATAATTCTTTACAGACATTGCAAGGACAATTTTCAACTTCATATCCAAAAGCAAAAACCCCAGAATATCTAAAACATTTCTGAACAATAAGGCAACTTCTGGAGGTCTTATCATTTCTTATTTCAGGTTGTACTATAGAGCTATAGAAATAAAAACAGCAAGGTATAGTATGGTGGTTTGAATGAAAATGGCTGCCGAAGGGAGTGGCACTAACAGGAGGTGTGTGCTTGCTGGGGTAGGAGTGATTTTGTTGAAGGAAGAGCATCACTGTGGAGACAGGCATTGAGGTCTCATCCATCCCAAGTGAGACTCTTTCCTCTTGCCTGTGAGCCAAGGTGTAAGAACTCTCAGTTCCTTCTCTAGCACTATGTCTGCCTGCATGCTGCCTTGCTTCCCACCATGACAATAATGAACTAAACTTCTGAACTGTAAATGAGCCACCATAATTAAATATTTTCCTTTATAAGAGAGATCATGTTGTCACTTTATAGAAACAGAAACCCTAACTAATACATGTAGGTAAAAAATTGTTGATCAGTGCAATTCAATTGAAGACCTAGACATAAATTCACATACCTATGGACAGCTGATTTTTGATAAAGAAGCCAGAAATATGTACTGGAAAAAAAAGACATCATCTTCAACAAATGGTGCTGGTCAAACTGGATCAAAAACCTCAACATAAAACCAGATACATTGAACCTGAACGAAAAGAAAATGAAGAATATCCATTATCTCATTGGCACAGTAGAAAACTCCCTGTAGAGAATTCTGATAGTTCAGGCATTAAGATCAACAATTAGTAAATGGAAACTCATGAAACTGAAAAGCTTTTGTAAGGCAAAGGACGCCATCATTCAGCTAAAGCAGCAGCCTGCCGAATAGGAAGGGATGTTTATCAACTCCACATCTGATAGGGAACTAATATTCAAAATATATAAAAACTCCAGAAACTAGATATCAAACAATCAAGTAACCTAATGAATGGGGTATGAATCTAAACTGATTGTTTTCAATAGAGGAAATTCAGATGACTGAGAAACACATGAAGAAATGTTCAACATCCTTAGCCATCATAGAAATTGCAAATCAAAATTAGCTTGAGATTCCGTCTTACACCTGTCAGAATGTCTAAGGTCAATAACACAAGTGAAAGCTCATGTTGTCTACTGAGAATGCGGAATAAGGGGAACACTTCTTTGTTGCTGGTAGAAGTGAGAATTTGTACAACCACCATGAAAATCAATATAATAGTCCCTCAGAGAGCTGGGAATTGGAATACTGCCAGATCCAGCTATATCGTTACTCTTGGGCATATACCTAAAGGTTATTTCATCCTCCCACAAGGAGACTTGCTGAATCGTTCTCATTGCTTATCTATTCATGATAGCCAGAAACTAAAAACATTCTTCCACAGAAGAATGGATAAAGAAATTGTGGCAATTTACATAATGAAACATTACTCAGGTATTTAAAAAATGCCATAAAATTTACAGGCAAATTGATGGAACTAAAGAAAATCATCCTGAATGAGGTGAGACCCAGAAAGAAAAATAGTATTTATTTGCTTATACGTAGAAATAAGCCACAAAAGGAATGGAAAACAACCTATACTCTGTAGACCTAGAGAGGGTACCTATAGAGAAAGAGAGTGGTAGGGACTCCTGGATCTTCCTGGGACAGGGACATAGAATTTACTTTATGGATGGACTGAGTTGGAGTGGGAAGGAACAGGAGGAAGAGGTAGAGCGGCAGAGGGAAGATGGGTTGAGTGAGGGAGTACAGAGGAAAAGACGGAATTAAGGGACATCTGGGGGATGGTGTTGAAACGTAGTGCAACAGAAATTTCTTCAAATATATGAAGGTGACCCTACTGATATCTCCTAATTACAGGGGAAATGGAGTCCTAACTGGACATCACTTATAGCCAAATGGCCTTCCAGTACTGGGACAGGCTGATTCCTACTGAATTGTTGGCCAGGAGGAGTCCCATGGAAATCCCAAACAACCCAGACTGTTGACAAGACAATGTGCTGTTCTCCACAAACCAACAGCAGTGCCCCGTTGATGAGGACGGCACTAGTACATCTCACTGAGCATGGAGACATCCAGCTGGTGCCCTACATGTTACCTTCACCCTAACTTCCTAGTGTCTTTGTTGAGGGAAGGTCCTCTGCAGGCTGCCAAAACAGACACAGAAACACCGACCCAGTCACGCATCTTTCAAACTACAATCTGTTCAGCCTGCAAAATATGTTAGGGAAATGGTGACCCAGAACTTGTGGGAGTAGCCAATTGATTTGACTTAAGGCCCACTCCTGAGAGGAAACACTTCTTGGATGTCCTAGAACCAGAGACTAGATAGTCCAGAGAGCTGGGCTAGAACTAAAAACTACCATGGTGTGTAAAAAATAAAAAAAAAAAGAGTCAGCAATACAACTCCTAATGATATTCAGGTATAGTCATAGATCAGCACCTTGCTCAGTCATTGTCAGGGAAGTTTCCTCAGGTAGCGCACAGGAACTTATGCAGATACCACACAAGGAGAAAGATTCCTTAGGACACTCATCTCTAAAGGGGATATTTCCTTCAAATCCCTCCCCCCAGAGCTCAGGAAACCCATGGAAGAAGATGTAGAATGTTCAAGAGTCAGAGGGGATAGAAGACAATGGAAGAACAAGTCCCTCTGAAATAACTGAGTCAGGCTCATATGACCTCACAGAGATTGAAGCAGCAAGCACATGATTGACACCAGGTCCTCTGTGTTGCTATCTCTTGAAATTCTTCTCTTTTTCTAATGAGCAATAGAAAGGGAGTGGACCTGACGGGGAGGGGAAGAGGACAGAAACTAGGAGAAGTAGAGGGAGAGACTATACTCAGGACATATTGTGCGAGGAAAGGATCTATTTTCAACAAAAGAAAAAGAAAAAAATTAAAAAAAACTGATTTCCACATTTGTTTGGGAGTTGTCTTACTTTCAAAGCCTTTGCCATTAAAACTTCAAGTGTTATTATTCCATTATCACACAGTTGTCAGAAATTATCCTAAGATGTTGCCTGTTTGTGATGAATGTGTTTCACTCTGTAAAGTTGTGATTCTTTTCATGCCTAAAATACCTGATGGTCTCATAAAGAGCTGAATGCCCAATAGCGAGGCAGGAGCAAAGATAGGCAGGGCTAGCAGGCTGGGAGTATAAATAGAAAGAAAAAAATCTGAGAAGAAAAAGAAAGGGAACAAGAGAACAAGGAGAGGACATCAGGGGCCACTCACCGAGCCACCCATCCAGTCACAGAGTAAGAGTGTAAGAAAATACAGAAGTAAGAAATGAAAAAAGTCCAAAAGGCAAAAGGTAGTTTGGATAATTTAAGAAAAGCTGGCAAAAAATAAACCAAGCTAAGGCCAGGCACTCCTAACTATGTATAAGCACCTGTGTGTGATTTATTTTGTGGCCCCTCACATAGGACCAAGTTCTCACTCTAGTCTCACATCTCTTCTCATCCCTGATGACAACAGCTCTTCATTGTGCTACCTCACCAGTGTAGACACAAGGTCCTCAACTCAAAAGTCCATCATCCAACCCCACCCCGATGGAGTTCCCTCCCCTGTGAGAACGCAGGCTGTGAGGAGAAAGTGGTCAGAACACAAAGGCAGCACTGGTTTGGGTACCAACCAAACACTAATATGCAGGGGTCTGTACATCACCATCTACCACTCAGAATGTCCATGACCCTGAGACTGGACCCTGAGGGGGACGGACTCTATGAGATGAGATTTTATCAACAGGAAAAGACACAGCCGGAAGAAAAAGCAGCCCTGTGGTAAGAACACACCTGCTCCCTGAATGAGAACAGCCCAGGTGTGCTTGGACAGAGGTAAGGAGCTGTTGGGGCTTCGGTCAGATCCATTTTCTGCCTGTACATTTTCACCTGTGCCTTCTGCTGTTCTTCCTGCCTACTGCCTTCATCCATGAACACAAGAAGTGCCTAGGAGTTTCCAGGAATGCAGGGCCCCCCAAATACTTACAGCAGAGGTTGTGTCAATGTTGGCAGGGCCAGAGACACTCAGGGTCATGTTGGCAGAGGTGGGGATCACACAGTGTGGTTTCACAGAGTCCTCAGGACTGTCTGAGGCCCACCTACAAGTGAGCAAGGATCTGTAGAAATGGTTTCATTTGCTCCACTGGGCAGGCTGGTTTTCTCAACTGAGCAAAGCACTACAAAATCATTCTTAGAACCGAGATGAACTATGGCACCAACTGCGGGAACATTTGAATCAATATTTCAGACTCGCATTACAGCCTGTATCACTGTGGGATGGGTGAGGAATGGATACAACATCTGTTTGCGTATGCAGTTTGCTTTCTTCGCATTTTAAATGTCTTGTGTTTGCCTTTCTTCCTAACCTTTCTAGGTTAGTTTCCCTCCTCAACTACTTTTTCTTCCTCAAACCAGTAGCAGCTTTGCACAATAACTGCTAAGCTCTGTGCCTTCTTCCTCACCCTATAGACCTGTGTGAGATTTCCTCATCTTTCTAGCCCACAAGAATCTTTCCTTCTTCATGTTTCTTATCCTAATATCACTAATTCCCCCAAAATAAGCAGCCAACGAAACAGGTTACTTCAGTGTATGAAAACCTGTCTCGATAGAGAGGAGTCCAGAAGAGCAGCAAAGCTGACCTGATTTGGGAAATGAGAATCTGAGAAAGTCAAATTGTAAGTGAAGAGGGCTGGAGAGATGGCTAAGTGGTTAAGGGCAGATGCTGCTCTTCCAGGTTTGATTTCTTGCACCCACCTGGCAGCTCAGGGCTGTAAGTTCCTAGCATTCCATGGGATCTGTCACCCTCCTTTGACCTGTGAGAGAACAAGACATACATGTGGTTCACATACACACATGCAGTCAAAATACCCCTACACATACAATAAAACAAAACAATCATCAAAAGCTCAGTGGAAAGCCACAACAATAAGTAGATCATATGGAGGATTGACTATTATGGCTTGAAGACAGCAAAGGAATTGGATCATTCAGTCAAGGTTTAAGATGAATTAAAAAATATGTATAAAATATTGGATAGGAAACATAAAAATAGAATTTACAAATAATGATCAGAGAAAAGTAATTCTATATCAGTTTAATATAAAATATTTTCAATAAAACAATATTCAACCCCATGGAAAGAACACCCATCAGGTACATTGAATCATACCGAACACAAAATTGACAGTCAGAAAATAAGCTTCCCACAGCACATCAGAGCTAAAAGACAAAAAGCACAGCATAAAGAAAGGGTGTGAGACTCGCAGAAGACAAATGTGTGAGAAGGAGAGCTGGTTACACAGTAGAAATATTTAGAAGCCTGGCCACTGGGAGAAGAACCCTTAGGAGGGTGTGAACGGCAGAGCATGGGTGCTCTGAAAGTAGAGGAGCAATTTCAGAGTGACGGATGGCCAAACTGAGGGGCTGACAGATATAGGAGGCGATGTGGTGCTGGGAACAAAGAAAACTAGATACTCAAAGAAGTGACGCGGGAACCCACCATGTTATGAACAAAGTTCAAGACAATTTTAAAAAGGACTTTGGAGGGCGGTTCTAGGCCTGAGTGGATGCCGCTCTTCCTAGATAGAGGTGGCGCTCCTCCCTAGGAGCTGTTGGTAAAGAATTGCCAATGCTGTGAAAGTTGTGGTCCTTGCCCCTGGTTGGCCACTGGGACTAGAAGGCCAGACTGTTCAGAGGACACGACACACACTTTTGACTGAATATACAGAAACTCTCCTAGGAATGTCTTCACTGCTGACTCCGTGCCAACAGTTGCTGTGCAGACAGCGGGTGAAGAAGCCAACAACTGTCTCTTCAGCTTTGGACGAGGACACCTCAGTTCCTGTGTTCCAGGCAGCAGTTGCTACCTTCACGGCAGTGGGATGGAGCCTCGGTGGGAGGGGCAGGTCTCGATGGACGTGTGGGGGTGAGCATGACAGAAAGCACTATGTACGGGTATAAAACTGAGGAGAATTGAAAAGGAAGGGTGGGCAGGTGAGCGTGACACAAAGCACCATGCACCTGTATGAAATTATCAAATAATAAACTAACCGCAAAGGAGATCTGAACATATGACGTATTTCATTACTGAAACTTTCTTAAGGAATGAAGAGGTTCACATGAATCTAACAGAAATCCATGGCCAATGGTCAAGAAAATAGGACTTTGTCCTCCAGTTGGAAGGATGAGCTGAGATGTGAGTCCTTTTCTAGAGGAAATGAAATGAAGCTCGACCTCATAGACACTTGGGCATCCTTGGGAGACCTGGAGCTGAGGCTCTGGGCCTGCTGCGGTAGATGATCTTTGGGACAAGAAGTGTGTGTTATTTTTGCTTCTAAAAACAGAAATTAATTTAAAGCAGCTCTTTGATATACACATAAGTTTACAGTTTTAAGAGATTTAAGTAAAGTTACATACTAATGAGATGCACATGCTCATTTATTTTGATATTAGAATTAAATTCATGGCCTATGACCTGATGACTCAGTGGGGCAGGATGGCTGTAACCAATCCTGATGATCTGAGTTTGATTTCAGGACCTATGTGGTGGAAAGAGAAAACCAACTCCTGCAGATTGATTTGACCTTCACACACACACACACACACACACACACACACACACACAAATGCACACACTCATACACACATGCTCACACACAAATGCACACACTCATACACACATGCTCACACACATGTGCACACACACTCACTCACACATGCTCACATACACACTCACACACACACACTCACCCACACACAATAAAATAAATATCATAAAATTAACTCTGAAAATAATTAGATGAATATTTGGTACTACAGGATGTAGGGCCTCTTCAGCATTTTAAAAGCTTTTCAATGCCTTTATGTTTATAATCAATAAGAAAATGCTTTTTCACAAAAATATATGGCAGAAGTGTGTTCAGGCCTTTTCAGAAATTGCTGAAAATTCTTTCCTTTCTGTGAGGCCAGAATGCAATGGTGAAGGTTTTTGTTTTGTTTCGTTGTCTTGTGTTCCTTTTTTTTTTTTTTTGAAACTGAAGTCCACCACTCAAACAAAAGATTTAAAAGGAAATCGTCTACTCCAACACAGTGTGAAGCCCACTAGTGGGACGCTTGTTTGTTGAGGAATGATGGTAGCCTAGGACTGACATTATTCTGTTTTCCGTAATTAGGCCTTTATGATCCCACAGGCAGAGAGAAGTTTGCACACGGGTCACAAGCCTGATGTCCACGGGCACAGGTGTTCCAGCAAGCAGCATTCCTGCGTTGTGTGGTGTGGCTGCACGTACACTCCAAACAGCGTGTGGCGTGTTCAGGACAAAGGGCGGAGGGAATGAAATTCAATACATGTGAGCGTTCCAGAAACACGTGGTGCTCAGGTGTGTGTCATTTTGTATTATTTTCATTATTTCACAGTCAGAGGGCTTTAATGCTGGCAAATTTGCCATGACCTAAATACTTATTTATGTAAAGAATTTAAGGACAAAGGCTTTGGGGTAAAATGGTGCAGTCAAGGCTGTCTGTGTGAAAGGAGCAGAAAGATAGAAAATTAGTAATAATGATGATAACAATAATAAGTAATAATAGACTCTGTCTCAACGAGAAACAGAACAAGCTTCAGAAATCCAGAGAGAAAGGGCACAAGAAAAGAGAAAAAAAACATTTGCATGAATAAAAACGAGCGGAACACAGGGTCAATTGCATAGTTCTTAAGGAGAAAGGGAATGTGGGCTATTTCCAAAAGCAAGCAAGAGACAACCACTCAGTTCTGTGGAAAGCTGTGTAAGAAAGCTGTGAACTAACTGTAAGCCGGGAATGGGGCAGGGTGCAGAATGTTCCTCCCACAAGGCGGCCTTCTAAGAAGAATTATATAAACCATGGAGAGAGGATGCCAGGGGGAGAGTGGATGTACTTCAAAGCAAGGGCGTGCCCTGGCGCATCCTCATTGCCTCTCTGGGAAAGGCAAAGGCCTGGTGGGTGGGTGGGGGAGATGCTCCTAGCTCTTTCGTGTGACCAAAGATAATATTCGTAAGACATAAGTCCATGTTCAGTCCCTCCCTGTGCTTGTGTTTGCTTAAACTAACTGCCAGCATCACCTCACGCATTGCTTGTCTTAGTCATAAAAACGAGAAGCGCCCTTTGCCCTTCTCTCGTGCTCAAATGCCTGCAGTCCCCTGACTCCCTCATTCAGATTTTCACCACTGCCTTCGATCTGTGGAGACTTAGCTTCGCTGCCTGAGGTGGGTCCACACAGTTCTCCCTTCAGAGCAAGCCCGGGCCATCAAGAGACTCTAACTCAATTGCGGATTGTCGGAGACCTCGTTTCCTCAACTTGTATTTCAGACCAGAGAGCAAAGGCTAGCTTGCATTTTCAGAGAGAATTTGTTATTTAAAAGTGAACTTTTCTAGGGTCCTGGGAGCAGGATGCTTTACTGTGTAACTTGCCTCAATTTGGCCTCCCACAGTCCCTGTGTTCAAGAGCAACGGTTCTCAACATTTGGGTGGTGACCCCTTGGAGGACTCCCCTTTCACAGGGCTTGTCTAAGACCACCGGAAAACATAGATATTTACATTAGGATTCATACTAGTAGAAAATTACGTTTAGGATGTAACAACGAAAATAATTATGTTTGGGCATCACCAAACCATGAGGAACTGTAGTAAAGGATTGCTGCATTGGGGAGGTTGAGAACCACTGTATTGGAGAGCATAGGAAGACCAGACCCAGGCTGGAGGATTTGGGGAGCAGAGCAGATTTGGGGATTCCCAGGCTGGGAAGTTTGTAGGGAGAAAAGAAAATGAAAAGCCTTCTCAGCGCTGAGCTTGACCTGGGTGTGGCCCCGGGCTCTGGAGCTGCCTGTAGTCAGTGACTGCTGTAGACAGGGTCCCGAGGTGCTGAGGCTGCTCTGATATCCACAGTAGCACGCCGCCAGAGGAGTCGTTATCACTTGGTAGTCCTTGGAAGTCCTTAGGAAGGTAACCTGGTCCAGATCTTCCTGCTGTTGAATACTCCCTGCACTTGGAAAATAGTTCCACAGCGGCTATTCCAGGGAGCGTGAATTGGGGAAATTCTGGAAGGCGAGGCAAACCTAGCTGTGGCCAGCAGAGGGCCCTCGTCTTTCAAGGAAGAAAACTCCGGATGCCTTCAGGCTCACCTGCTGGCGTCTTTAGCAGTAGGCGTCTCCAAGGACCCACAAAAAGCCATTCTGAAAACTCAGGTTTGCACTTTTATTCCTGTGTTATGATTCATCTCACTCCTATACATTTATAAAGACTTTTCTCCCCCGTATCTCATTAAAAAAAAAAAACTTCTGTTTTTGTTAGATTATCATCTAATTTTGTGTTTTTCTACTTGCCATTTTTTTTGGTTTCTTCTTTCTTTTTTCTTTTTGTCTGCCATCTCCTGCCTCTGCCTATCTTCATTTTGCAGTCGCTTTTGAGAAAAAGCTGTTATATATTTTTTTTATGCGGCTCTCCCGAGAGGGTAATTCTCCTGGCCCAGCATGCTCAGTTCTTTATGTCTGAGCTCAGCAGTTCTCCTAAATTTCAGGACTTTAGGATTCTTGCTTCCATCCTAAGGCTGCCCCTGAGACTCACCTACGTCTGCATCCGTTTACCTGATAATTCAAGTTTTGTAGATACAGGATGATGCTGTGTTTCTCTAACCTTCTGTTTCTGTTTAACAGAAAGCTTTCATTAGTACTTCAGTCTCACTGCAGGCTGCTGGGCCATTCAGGATTTCTAGGTTTGTTTTGTTTTTTTTTTCACATTTCAATATTGGTAGATTGTATGTGTCTAATTTAACCCATTTCTTCTGGGCTTTATAATCTGTTGGTGTTTAATTTTTCATATGTACTTTCACAATGTTCTTATTTCTTGATTTCAGTTGTAATTTTCTCCATCTTATTTCAGATTTAATTTTTAAAGATTTATTTATTTTATGTGTATGTTTGCCTGTATGTATGTGTACATAGCACATGTGTGCTTGTTTCATAAAGAGGCCGGAAGGGGGCATCCGATCTCCCAGAACTGGAGTTGCAGAAGGTTGTCAATCATCATGTACGTGATGGAAACCAATTTCCTTCTTTTTTTTAATTGGATTATCTACATAAAGATATACTTATTTATTTTTCAAAGAAATCAAATACTCGTTTATTGATACTATACACCATATACACATAACATCATATACACATGTACCATATGTATAAAACATACATTGTATACATCATATTCATAATATACACATATCCTTTGTCCTGCTTGTCTAATTTTTTAATGAAGTAACAATAGTTACTTGAGAGCTTTCTATTTTGTTATCTGATTATTGATATAAACTTCACTTCTGAGATTTCTTTTGTTGTATTACTACTGCTTGGGGAGTTCTATTTCTATTTTATTTTGCAACAGAAAACGTTGAGACCAGTGAGATGGCTCAGAAGATAAAGATACTTGATCCCTGACTGATGATCTAAGTTCACTCCCTGGGGCTCACATGATAGAATCAACTCTCACAAACTGTCTTCTAAACTCCACACACACACAGTGGGATGTTTATGCACACACAGATACAGGACATACAAAGAGACACAGAGACACAGACAAATTAAAAAAGTTATAAAAATGCAATAGGGAAGGAGAATAATGGGAGGCTTGGGAAAAGTTGGGAAGGAAATGGGGAAAGATATAATCATGTTTCATTTTATGAATGTATAAAATTTTTAAAGAATTATAATCATCTTCTTGAACTCTCTGTGGTCTATTGGATATTAGGAGAGTACTGACTGGAATGGATCATTAACTCTCAGGTAGGGAACTATGAATCAGGTCCCTATAGACTTTTATTGGCGATGGCAATACTGGAGGAGCTGCAGTCAGCAATGGCCATCCACCAGATAGCAAAGCTATGATGGTACACACTGGAGAGGCAAACCCCAGGGGGATTTTCTCCAGAATGCCCTTGCTCTTCCTGTGCTGCTGTCTCCTGATTGCTGCTATCACGTTCTTACTGTGTTTGGCGTGGTGTGATTAGTGTGGCGGAGGATCCCACTGTATCTAGTGTAATGTGATTGTTTTGTGGGAAAATCCCACATCTCACTGGGATTTTACCCTCAGATCGTAATGAAGATGATTTTTATAAGAACAATGATGCTTAGTTGTGTCAATGATTTAATTGAACCTTTTAAGTCAGCCTACAAGATACAGGTGGTTAGAACAGTGAAGACGATTAGGGAAATGGCTTAGGCTGCTCTGACAATTGCTTGAATGAGAGATGCAAAAGACAGAAATAAGACACCCTTCGTTTTAATAGATGTGATATTTTCTGAGGATAAAAACTAAGAACAAGGAATTTTCATGCATTTTAGACCCGTGCATTTTACATGTGGAAAAACAGACTGATGATCATATAAAGCAGTAATGTCCCAACACCCAAGGTTAGGTCTGAGTTCCTTGGTCATGTAGCTTACAGAATCAATAACAACAAAAACAGTAGAAAAAATGAATAAAACTGTTCAAAATTGAAAATGGAAATAGAATCAACCAAGAAAATACAAACCAAGGAATTCTGCAGATGAAAAATTTAGGAATTCAAGCAGAAACTATAGAAGCAAACTTCATTAAAAGAAGTCCAGCTCCCCTCAGCTGTGCTGCCAACTTAATACCACTCATAAAATGCTGATGATCCAGCTTCAGCAGGTCAGACAAACTGGAGTGGAGAGGCGGAGTTGGTGAATACTAAAATCACACACGGGAGACTTATCCAAGGGGGGCAAATCTTAAATCTTCATTTTATTTTTTCCTCCTTTTTCTCTTTCTCCTTATCTTTATTTTCCTCTTTTCCCTTTTGTACCACCTAAAACAAGAATTTCTATTTAAGAAAAGATGACCTCACAACCACAAGTTACATATTTTCCAAAAACAAATTAAGATCACATTATGATCACAAGTTACATGTTTTTCTTACAAGCCCAAAACTTGTAGAACATTTTCCTTTGTATTGATTTTCCCACCATAGCATCTTCACCTCCAAAACCAATGATTCTCTTTTAATGATTAACAAAGTTAATAAGAAGCCTGAGCTAATGGGCCAATGAGTTTATAACTAATGTAGACCTCTGTTTGATTTCTTTGGGAATTAACAACTGTGAGAATCAGGCAGGACAGAAACCACAGTCAACCACACAGTGGATCTATGTTGCCATTAAGCAAGTTACAGCACTCTGCTCACAAACCCCATTCAAGTGCTCAGCCTCCTGAAAGAGTTCTTGCTGCCAGCATAAACCAGGAGGCTACCATTTCTTATGATGAGTCAGTAAGCCTTCTCTTAAAGGAGCCTCAATGCCCCTGCTTACCACCAGCAAATAGAGACCATCCAAAAAAGAAAATTGTGGCTACCAAGAAGCTGTGCTAAACTCTCTCTCTCTCTCTCTCTCTCTCTCTCTCTCTCTCTCTCTCTCTCTCTCTGTGTGTGTGTGTGTGTGTGTGTGTGTGTCTAGAATTCTCTTGCAAGCTCTCTCAGGTTTTATGTGGATTTTGGTGTGCCATTCTGTAGGCAGAGATTGTTTGCTTCCTGGCCATCCAGACCCAAAATAACATAGAAACTATATTAATTACAACATTGTTTGGCCAATAGTTTAAGCATATCTCTAGCTAGCTCTTACATCTTAAATCAATCCATTTCTATTATTCTGTGTATTATTATGAGGCTCATAGTTTACTGGCAAGGTTCCAAGGTGTCTATCTCCTTGGGCAGCTACATGGCATCTCCCTAACTCCACCTACTCTCTTTATATATTAGATTTCCCACATGACTATATTGTGCCCTGTGATAGGCCCAAAGGAGATTCTTTATTAACCAATGATAATAAAACATACTCACAGTGTACAGAGGGGGATCCCACATCAATCCTACATCTTTTTCTTTCCCATTTCTCCACAATATACTTGCTCATCATCATGGCCTGTGGATATCTTCAGTTAGGCCAGACTGTGAGGACCAGGTTGCCCCATGAGTGTCTTTTTTTTTCCTGAGCCACATGACATCATGCAGACCTGCGGATGCCTTCATGCAGGCCAGGTCATGAGAACTCAGGCTGCCCTATGGGTATCTTTCACCCATGGTAAGTTGATTCTCAATTTTCTGAGAAGCCACCATACAAGAACATAATGGGGATACCCACTGAAACAGCTTACCCGAGCTAATGGAAGCTTACCAGCTCTGTTCTGACAGTGAGGGAGCCAGCACAGAACCACACTAGGCCCTCTGAATGTAGGTGACAGTTGTATGGCTGGGGAAGACTGTGGGGCCACTGACAGTGAGACCAGAATTTATCTCTACTGCTTGTTCTGGCTTTTAGGAACCCACTCTCTATCTGGTGGGATACCTTGTTCAGCCTAGATATAGTGGGGAAGACTTTGGTCCTGCCTCAAAGCAATGTGCTAGACTTTGTTGACTCCCCATTAGAAGCTTTACCCCCTCTGAGTAAATGAGGGCTGGAATGGGGGAAAGGTGGAGGGAGCAGGAGAAGGGGAGGGAGTGGAAACTGGATTTGGCATGTAAAATTAGAAAAGATAGTTTTTCTAAAATTAATTTAAAAAGAGACAGAGATGAGTTTCTGATTTTTGCTACTGAGGTTATTATTGTTGAATCTGGACCTGATTTGATACCAGGATAATACTGGTTTCATAAATATTTTGGCAATTAAGAAGCTAAGGGTTTGAATTTGAGAGGGAGTGAGTGGGTGAAGGACGTGGGAGTTGAAGGAGTAAAGGGAAGGGAATAAGTGATGTAATTATATTCAATTTTAAAAAAGAAAAAAAAATAAAAAGTTTTCGTTGTTGTAGTAATGAATAATATTAGCATTCTCTAAAGTGCTTGTCAAGTCTGCAGTGAGTCCATCTGGTCTTAGGTATTTGTGTGGGGTCATAGACTAAACTTATTTTCATTAAATGTTTATTGCTGCTTCATCCTCATTGCTAGCTCTGTTTAATCATTCATATCATCTTGATTTAGGTTTGGCTTACATCTTGATATTTATTCATTTTTTGTATTTTTTCATTTAATAAAATAGAGATTTTAAAAATATGTGCTTATGATTGTTCTGGGTTTTATATATTTGCTGTAATGTCTCCTGTTTTGTTTTCAATTTTATTAATTTGAGTCTTCTCTCATTCTATTTAATTTGTCTAAAGATTTACCAAATTTATTTTTAAAAGAATGAATTTTGGATTCACTGATTTTTCATATTTTAAAAGTTTCTGTTTAAAGATTCTCTTTCTATACATGCATGTGATGTGTTTTGATCAAATTGGCTCAATCATTTCTTACTTTCCCATCCTTTCACATCTTCCTTAGTTCCTTTTCTTCCAAACTTCATCTGTTATACTTAATTTTTAAAGGTTTCTATTACCCACTGGGTTCACTTATTGCATGTGGAGTGTAGATAGCCTCTCAGAGCTCACTTCTCTGAACAAATGTGATTCCCCCGTTCAACATAAACCATCAATGGTCAATAGCTACTTGGATAGGGGTGGAAATTTATTGGAGCCTCTCCCATCCACATTGGGATCTTGGCTGGCTGGATCTTCTGCAAGTCTTATGCATGCAATCCCAGCAACAATAAAACTTCACTATTTTCACTCAAGATAAAAAAGACCAGATGTTTAGAAGAAGAGAGTCAAATAGGGCCTGAAAAAGATTCACTGAAACTTTGGGAGTAAAGGGGAAGGGAAGACAAGGATAAGGTGGATGATGTTTGGTAAATCCAAGCAAAGGGAGAGTAGTCTAGCCACCTGTACTGCTAGTCACTAGAAACTTCCAGATGTCTACAGGAAGGTTTTGAAGACACATAAAATACTTTGAGTATATTTTGAGTATGCTTCAACAGCAATTACACTGATTGTGTCAATTCAGTGCATATTGTAGATGTAAAATGAATTCAATATGTATTCCCAAAAGGACAAATACTCAGTTATATAAAAGGTTTAAATGAAATTCAAAAGCAAAACAATTTAGAAAACACATTTGCCACTACAACTTTTAATTAATTTTAATTCCAATAAAGGGTTATGGAAGACACTGGCTGTGAGAAACTGGGATAAATCTGCATAGGCCAGTGTTTCACTGTCCACTAGGGTATAGGGTAAGAATAGCACTCACTGTTTGAGACCTGTATACAAAGTTGTATATGAATATATGTGAATATACATATGTACAGACATACATACACTATTTTCCATACTTGCATGGCTAAGGTAAAGGTCAGTGCATCAGGCAATAAGCTCAGTAACTCGTAATAGAATAGGGCAATGTCTGTGATGGACTGTATTGAAAACCTCTCTTGTTACTCTTGTATGTTGAAGAACTGAAGATTCTGGAAGTGTCACCTGAACCACAATCCTGTAAGTGCAGGCGTGGTGACCTTAATGTCTCTGGCACAGTAACTGGGAATCTAGTACAGGGTTGAGGTGCTGGACAAGGGAGAGTCACAGCTCCATTCAATTCAGTCGGGCAGTACATTGTGCCATCACACTTCACAGAGAACATAATGGTAAATTAATGTTGGTTAAAAATATCAAATCCAGAAATGTTTATAAAGTCTTTTGGAAAATGGTTGCTAGTGTATAAAACCCTGTAAGCAGACCATAACCCAAATGGAATAAAGGCCATCACAAAAGAGCCACTTTCTCTTTCTCCTAGAATGCCACCAGCACACTCAATGTTGTCATCTAGATAAATTCCATGTTTGATCACAAAAAGGAAATCATTTCACAAAACAGAGAGATGCTAGAAACTATATTTGAATTCATTATTTTTAAAGACACCATTTGTATAACCATTAAAAGTGAAAGTCAAGTTGCTGCAAGTGTCATAAAGACCCATCAGGCACAAAGTTGCCCTTTTGAGATAGAGTGAGCAGGTCCCAGAATTCACAGTGCAATGGACCTCTTCAGGAACTCAACTGTTGAACACACTCAGCGAAGGCTGGTCACTGGGAAGTGGAAAGCACTCCATTGAATGCTGTCTCTGCCAAGTCCTCCCTTACGGCCACCAGGAGTTCAGAATATATTGGGGAAGCTGGCGTGTGAAGCAATTGAACAGTGGTTGTTGCGATCTTTGGCAATCTTCATGTAGCCATTTATGCCCCAATTTTCTCCCCAGCTGGAAGGAAACACATGTTTCATTTATCAATGCATGATTGATTTCTTATAGTAACTGACAAGAGGCCAACCTAACAGAAGGATCAGGAAAAGTTGAGGGTCTACCCCTGAGTACCAGGAGGCACCTCATACAGGACAGGGAAGACAGCAGCAGAGGAAGGGTAGTTCAAGCCTAATAAATGTGTCCGATTTTAGACAAAACAATGCACAAAATAACATTGACACCCAAGAAACCACTGATGGTACGGAAATGTTATGATAAAACATTATGGGAGCTCAGAGGACACAGGACATACTAGAACGAGTGGCTAGCCAGACTAGACAGTGAACTCCTTGATCAGTGAGGGGCACTGACTCAGTGCAGAACTTGGATAGTGATTGAGAAAGAACTGATGTTGGCATCAGGCCTCTACACATGTGCATAAACAGGTGCTCTTACACATGCAGACATGCATGTACATATACCTCACATATGTACATAGTAAAATAAAACAGATTTTGTTTGACCTAAGTGGGACAAAGTTTTCTAGGTTGTGTACTTAAACACTGACTTTAAGAGATAATCCCTTTGAAATTCTTTTGGAAGGGCACCTAGTGCTCTTAATCACTGAATTGTCTCTCCAATACTAGAATTTCAAATATAGATTTTCTTATGGCAATTGATACCTGTTCTTGATCAGCCAGTAGTTATTACCATCTGTTTCATTTCCCTCAAATCCATAGCCAACCACCAGAACTCCATGATTCGTTACGTAACTGCTGCAGTTTGGCTCGTGATAAATGCCTGGGAAAAAACAGAGAAACTGATGTGAGATGCACAGGACACCCGACAGTGACCACAGCCACCAACAGTAGGGAGTCATTTTCAAAGACCCCAGGAACGATGTAAACTACAGACAGACATGAGTTGACTGACTTGTTACTGAGAATACATACATACATATATACAGATATATGTAAATATGCATATATACTATATATATATAGTTTTACAGAAAACTGAAAAAACAAAATAAGCACAGATTTTTGATAAACAATTGCCTAGGTGCCTCTAAGATGGCTAATTATAATCTTTAATTTCTATGCTAGAAGCTCATGTAAATTAAAACTCACTGAATAGAAATTACTTAAATCAAGAGGCTTATTAATAATTTGATTTCAGAAAAACAGTCTCCACAAAAACCTAAAACACCCACCAAATTGAGGTTAGTTTAAAAATAGCTAAATGATTTTTTTTGAAATATGAAGCACTTACTTGCATGAAAGGGTCCTATCTGCTGATGATGGAGCTCAGTATTATTGTGTGGGGAGGAAAGATTAAAAACCCAAAGTCACACACAATTTTCTAGATTAACAGCCTTTCATGAACCTGGCATGGCCACGTCACGTTTCTTTTTTCTTATCTAGAGGGAACTACACTTACCTCCACTGTAGAACCTGAAAGAATCATGGGAAGCATCAATTGCAGCAGAGACGGGTCCTATAGACGCTACAGCCACCAGTAGGTACTTTTCATGTGGTGGGAGGGTCACAAGTTCTGTGATATAAGCTTTAGAATTCTTAGGATTGTACCTGCAGGGTCCATCCTTAAAAGATAAAGGGTAAGAGACTAAGTTATTTTCACACACCTCTTTTAAGGAACATGCATCAGAACACAACTCTGCACTTTGCGACTGAGCATCCCCATGTCTGGACTGTTATAAATCATCCCAGGAATGAAATACTACTGGGAGATTTGGAACTGAAAATCAGCTACCATATCTTTAATAAAACCTCATAGGTCTTTATGTCTGTAAGAAACCTCCATTACATGTGGAAGAGTTTGCATACTCTCTGTGTGCATAGCACAGGAACAGCTACATGGAAACCATCACATTAGAAACTTGTGGAAAGAACTGATGCTCTCATGAGACCGCTGCTGGTGTACATTGAGTCTACCTTCCAACATGAGTTCTGAAGACCATGGATTATTTCTGCAGTTGTCCCTTGTCTGAAGCTGGCTGAAATGATAGTGGTATAAAAAGTCCACTTACTCTTCCCTCGTATGGATAGGTTGCCTCAGCCTCGAGACCTTTATTGCGGAGAACATATTGGAAGGCTTTGTATGCAGTACCATCTTGGCAGCCATCATTGCCTTGAGGTTTAGAACAGTCCAGTAGGTTCTGCACACTTAGAGGGGTCAGGTTGCCAGTTCTCCAGAACATCTGTCCTTCTATGGCACCAGCTGCAGCAAAAGCCCAGCAAGAACCGCAGTCACCCTGAACAGGGAAGTGAAATTGTCAATACACAAACAAAGACCAACCCCGGCAATGACATAGACAGGTAATATATTATGAAAACGATGTACTAGTAGTTAATAGATGCCTAGGGAGGGATGGTACTCTCCTAGAGAACATGACTACTTGTAGCTAACACATGTCCTGGTCAATGGCTACACACACATGGACATTTGAGCAAAACCTACTGGTTTTATGGGTTATCAACAACAACAAAAGAAGAAATAAATTCCAGAAACAGACACAGTAGAGGACAATAGTTGTAAAAAGAGTGTGTGTGGTGAATTTCTAGGATAAATAACTGTTGTATAAGTGTATGAAGCTTTCATAAAAGAAAGAACAAACTGCACATTGCTCCATATTTAATATACCCACAGACATCACGTATGTTGTCTTAAAAGTGGTTTAAGAATACAGGCATGGGCTGATGTCTTACCTGGTTCCGTACAGGAGTCACATAGCCTTCCCTTCTCCAGTCCTTAAATTTGGGGAAATCGCTAAGACCTCCTTGGTCACTTTCCTCATACATGGCAGCTGGAACTGGAATATCAGTCATCATTTTTCTGTATTCTTTATGGGTCTTCAAGAAAAATAGAAATAATAAAAAACAAAGCAAAAACAAACAAGCGGAACAACATATGAAAAAACGAAACAAAAAAGACCCCATGTAAAGAACTGAAGAAAACACTGTGGGCAGCAATGCATGTCACACTCACCATGTCACCAAAGGCGTTCATTTCCATGGTGAAGCCGTTCTTCCCCAGGCCATTCTCCCCATTATGCATTTTGATAATCTTCATATTTTCTTCCCATACTGCTCTCTTCTGTGCTTCTTCTTCCTAGAAGTGAGCATAATTAATGACAGTTCTTTATAACTAAACCCTGGAAAAATCTGACCGAGTGGACTTGCTGTTGTAGGTGAACAGAGGTCAATGAGAAGGAACTACAGACACAACAGTCACACATTCGGCACATATGGAGGAAAAGAGAATTTGGCCACCCTGTGCTCACAAGAATTGTGATTATATAATTTTTCAGGGAAGGATGAGGTCTATGATTTCTAATGTGCCTAGACACTTTCAACAGCAATGTCAATTCATCCTGGGGTTCTTCTGGACAATTTCCAGTTTACCAACCAGACTACTGTATGATTTTTCATATTTCGTCTTCCATTCTTGCCATTCATCATCCAAACTGAGATCAAGCGCTGGAGCAGCTGAGGCCACTCCCAAGCATAAGATTGTCAGGAATATAGCTGGAGTCATGTCCCTAAGACCTGGAGTGGGAAAACAAATGAATATGTGAGCACACCAACATTTTTTAAAAGTCTTCTTACTCCTTCCTAAGAAAATAATCTATCTATGATCAATAATATTCTTTGACCCATTCTTTCAAATAATTTTTGAAAGGCTGTTGAAAGTGCTTAGGGTAATGTATGAAATAAATCAACCACTTGTAGTAATTAGAACCAATGCAAAATGAAGAGTCCAGAATTCTAGCAATAAAAACTTCAGGTGTACTATATCTCATTATTTAAGAAAGATATTTATTTTTTTCTGAGGACACTGAGGACCAGAAGCAAAAAAAGCAGTCATGTACTTGGTATATCACTGACATAAGATTTATACCGAGCAAAACTTGTATTATGTGGTATTGGATCCAATTTTCAAGGTGAACCCAAGAACTGGGACCACATAGCATCATATCCCTTTCTAATACTCACTGGGTGCTGGGCTTGCCTTGTACCCTTTCTTCTTGAATGAAAATTTTGTGAAATGTCTTGTATATAGATATGGGAAAGGCCAGGCAGTTGTCTTTTAAATTAAAAGTGGCATATACCTTTAATTCCAGCACTCAGGAAGAAGAGCCATGTGGATCTCTGTGAGTTTGAGGCCAGCCTGGTATACAGAGTAAGTTCCAGGACAGCCAGGACTACACAGTGAAACCCTGTCTCAAAAAAATCTCCCTCAAATGTGGGAAGAATCATAGGTACTATTCTTTTTATCCTACAATTGGAACCATGCAAGCAAACTCCCCACACACTTCCTCAGTGAGAATGGCGTCACAAGAGAAAACTGGAGGAAACCAGATCCATAAGTGAAGTGAAGTACAGGAACAAACCTACAGTGAGATTTCTGGTTCAGGACTTTCTGGGTCTCTAAAGCAATACTTCCCATAGGACCTGGATGGGGCCATGCATCATTCTACCACATCTGTACAGGTCGAGTGAGAACCAATTTACCCAAAGATTATAGGCAAGAAACAATCTCTATCACCCAGGCTACTGGCTTGCATGGTAACTTCTAGCACTCTCTGTGGACAGACCCAGACTTCTACTTACAGGGAACCTATACAAACCTGGACCAGGGAGCCAAAAGGCCTGGATTCTTCTATGCCTTTTCCACCCCTTTCCCTCTACCTACACACAGTAGGATGCTGAGCCTTAGAATATGTTCTCCTTCTTTGGGTTCTGCCTGATTCTCCATGGAGTCTCTCAAGGCTCCCCTCCAGAATCATTTCCCATTCTGCCTTGGCACAGACAGAGCCTCACCTGTGGTTAATTCTTCTGCTTCAGTCCACCCGCAGACTCAACTCCTCAGAGGTTTCTGAGGACCCAGGACACCTCACTCAGGCTTTATTCCCAAGTATGTGAACAGTTGGCCCCACCCCTCAATCATACCGTACACTGATTGGCTGTGTTGATGATTGGATAAGGCCTCCAGGCACTGGGATTTAGGTTCTTCCTGAGATATGATTTCAGCCTGATGCTGGAAGGTTGAGCCTGGGGTGTCTCAGTTGTTAGCAGGGATCTGAAATTCTTGATCTTGTCAAAGGAAGTCAGATAGCCATCCTATAGGCCTTGGATCACATCATGTCTGACATATTGCTTGCTGACTGTGCTTCTGGAAAAGCTGTGTGGTGTAGTACTTTCCCCGTTGAGAATGGGAGCCTTTAGTTGCCATCCCCGGTGTAAGGTTAGTTGATGCAATCTGTTTTGTGTTTAGTCCATAGCTATGGTTGGATGCTGTGAGAACACAGACCCCGGGATGCTCTGGCTCTGTGTGTCAGTGTGCAACACAGTTGGATCTCACAAGAATCTTTAGGAGACAGTGACCCGCAATGAGGAAAGTGATGTTCAAGGCTGAGCCATAAGAGGGAGTATGAATGAGCGTGCTGTGAGGGGTCTCATGAAACTTGGCTTTTCTCCTGGAGGTTAAATTGAATGGCAATCTAGCAGTGCCATCTTGCCTATCACTCTTCATTGTGGTAACACACAACTGGAAGTTCCTATGTTTATCATTTTCAGGACACATCCTGGTGGCCTTAGGGGCACACACATTGTTTAATAAACACCACAAAAAGATATCCAGAAGGATTTCCTCTTTACAGTAGCTCTGGACACTTAACACTAATCCTCTTCTCTCCCTCCCTCTCTCTACCTTAGCACGCACCATTTCTTTTTGTCAGTGTAGATATTCAGCTACTGCTTTTGGCTGAATGTTTTTCCTCATAAGAGTCCTGATGAAACGTAGTTTCCATGGCACCAGTATTAAAAGTGGAACCATCAAGAGATATATTACCCCCCAAATAATTACCATCTCATTGTTTTCAAATTCTCAGGTTCAATAATCTCTCATGGTATATATAAAGTCACCTTATTTGGTCTATCCATTGATTCTTGCATTTGGTGGCTTCCTCAGATCAGGGAAGATATATACGATTCCTGTTTACTCTGTACTGTACACTACCTAAGAAATTGCTAAACGTAGAACAGATAGTGAAGAATAATTTTTAGTCACAACATTTTTTTTTTAGAGAAATTGAAAAGCACCAGTAAGAGGCATCAGCTCTTGCGTTTTACCCACTGTCCTTTGTGCTCTGCTTAGCTTCTGCTTGTTTCACTTTTCAGACTTCCTTATTTATTTTTTAATTCATTCTCTGTGAGTATCACAGAGTATAATTTTTTATCACAATCTTTCCCACTGCCTAGCTCCGCCCAGGTCCCTCTTTCTATCTACCAATGCAATTTCATTTTCTTTTTCTCACTCAGTGAAAGGCAAGTAAGGCCACTAAAAACATAGAGTCTGATTAATGTTGGCCAGCTACTCCTGAGCATGCAGCCTGCCTTAGACTGTGTGTGATCCACCCAGTGCCATGCCATTAGAGAAATCTGATTCCCACTCTCCAATCAGCTATTACTTGTGAACAACTTCTTGACTAGCAATGGGGCTTTTTTGCATATTTTCTTTTTTTCATGCTGGGATTTTGTCTGGTTGAGCTCTAGGTCCTGTGCATGTTGTGACAGTCACTGATATTTGCTGTAGACTCTAGGACTATCCTGACATCCACTGAAGGCTGTGAACCACTGCCATAGAGTTGTTATGAAACAACAAGAGGAATATGTGTAAATTGCTTAGGATAGGACGGGTCATTTCAGTGTTGTTCATATTACATCCCTTACCCCCACCAAAACAACGTATCAGGAATAATTTCCATCAATGTTTTAATTTCCTTGACTGTCACATCCTCCACCAGTGAGGCTTGCCTCCTGCTGGAGCAGCCCCATGACGGTACATGTATCACGTCCTCACCAATGGGGCTCGCCTCCTGCTGGAGCAGCCCCGTGACAGTACACATGTCACGTTCTCACCAATGGGGCTTGCCTCCTCCTGGATCAGCACAATGATGGTACATGTGCCACGGCATCACCAATGGGGCTTGCCTCCTCCTGGAGCAAGCCCATGACGGTTTATATGCACCTTTATCTTCATTACAAATATCTTCATCTTGTCCTCCGCTGATCAGAACAAGACTCCAAGGGTGATTTTCTCTAATCATGATTTTGAGAACACAAAAATCAATAAGGTAAGATACAGATTATGAAAATGGACATAGAAGGATTGTGGAGAAAAATATGAGGCATCTTTAAAATGAGTGGAAATATTGTGCATCCAGATATCATCAGTGGAAGTATATATAACCTTTCAAATATGACAAAAATCATTGGAATATTCACTCTGAGATGAAAGCTATTATCTCATGAATATCTTGCTATAACATTATAAGCTACCTACATAAAATTAAAATGATGCAATATTTCATTATATGTATTGATTTTTTTCCATTGGATTTAATAATTTGAAAACAAAAATACTGAGGCATTTATCAACACCTCTTTTTATATGTAAAATATTTTTAATATGAATATATATTTCATTTATATAGTCTTTAACTGATATTAATTTGTCATGAATTTAGACTGATATGCACAGTGTCTAGAATATTTGTGCACTTAAAGTCTCCTTAATAACAGTTGTCATTTATCCATGCTGTCCAGAGAGCAGGTTAGGTCATATGAGTGATTCTTAAAGAAGCAGCCATACTTGTTTCTACCAGTCCTACTGGAGTCTGTGTTCCCACAGAATGACTGAAAATTCATATACAACAGGTCTGGCACTTTCATCTATCCACCCATATTTTATATATGTATATCCATTCTCTTCAGAGCATTACTGTGTTTATTCTAGTAAGTGTGATTTGAGTAGGCGTAGACCCACAGTCACCAGTTCTGTGTTTCTTATTCATATAAAGGAATTTATAAGGCCCCTTATCTGTGGAGGTCCATGACTTCCTTATTTCATGTGAAGCATCAGATACAGTGCCATCCTAATGGGCAGTGTTCTGATAACATTTATAGGGTCTAACTAACTATAAGAATGACGCTGACTGAACACAAAACACAGAGTGATGATTTTGTTGATAGAGACCAAGTACAATGGTAGCATAGAGTGTCTCCCTTAATGAGACAATGGTTCCTGCCTCAGTAGGAACTTTCCCCTCATCAATGACAAACAAAATTTCCCATTAGAACTCTAATGAGTTCTCTGAACACAAATACAGGAAATCATTGGCCCTGGAGGTTGATTCTTTGTGTGATGGACTTGAGTGCTTCATTTGGTACTAACTAGTTCCTGTAAACTTGTAGTTGGAGATTGTTCATAAGTTTCCTGGCCACCCAGACCCTAATAATCACACTGAAACTATATTAATTACAACACTGTTTGGCCTATTACCTCAGGTTTCTTATTAACTAACTCTTACATCTTAAATTAACCCATTTCTATTAATCTGTGTATTAGCACGAGGTTGTGGCTTACTGGTAAGGGCCTGGCATCTGTCTCCTTTGGCAGCCACATGGTGTCTCTCTGATTCCACCTATTTTCTTTCTATATCTCTGTTTGAATTTCTCACATGCCTTTACTCTACTAAACCATTGGCCAACAGCTTTTTAAATAACCAATGGTAATAAAACACATTCATAGCATACAGAGGGGAATCCCACCCTGACCCAAATTACACAAAATCTGAAAATCAAATCAAAATGGAAAAAAAAATGGAAGTTTCAATGTAAGGATATAAATGCATAATTCCTTGAAGGTGGACTTTGCAGTTCACTGATACTGATTTTTTTAATAGGATTAACTGAGAAATACGAAGAGGTTATTGGGAAGAACACAAAATAGCAAACAAGGAAGGAAGTTGAATGTGTGACCTTGCCCCTTTCACACCATGTGCTCTCCGGTGGGATCCAAAGTTCTCCCGTGGAGCTGGGATTAAACACAAGTGTCCTTGACTTTCTAGTCTTCTTGACCTATGGGTGAAATGAATATTCCTTGTCATTAAACAAACTGCTCCACATATATCCCATGCCCCCTCTGCTTCTTCCCTGAGAAATGGGCCAATGCCCACTAACTAAACCTGTCATGTTGGATATCTAGTAAGGATTCCTCTATCCTTTGGTAACACACCTGCTCTTCATTACAGATTCCTGTAATTTTTTAAATATATTTTTCAATTCAATGATATTTTTTCCTATGTCTTGTAGATCCTGTAAATACTGGGTAGAAAGATGGCTTATCCTATTCTCTCTGTGTCTGAGACACCCCAGTCCTTCTGACCTTCAATATCATTCATCAGTGATAAGGGAGACACGTGTATCTGTCTTTTCTGAGGCTAGAAGCAGGTTGGTAACACTCTGTAATATCAGGTTGGCTACTTAAATTATATTAGCACACTCACCTTTTAAAGACACTCATGAACGAACAACTGATGTCACTGAGCAGGAAGAAATGACAGGAACTCCTTCCTCCCCTGCACCAGTAGAAGCTGCTCACAGCAAAGCCCACAAAGCTCTAGCTAGCTAAGCATAGATAACTAAATTCATGCTACAGTATTAATTACCTTGTTGATCTCTAAAAACATCTGCTCTTTATTTTGCTACCTTCCAAATATATAGATCCATTTTTCAAACTTTAGCATATGCAACTAAGATCCTCTTTGGCAGAATCTGTTACCTGTGGGGACAAAATGTCCAGAATACATACATATACTTGAGTGACCTCGAATCAGGCAGTTACAGTGAACCCTAGCTTGGAAAGATGTACAGATGAACGTCCATCACTGTGTGTCCCAGTAACAGTTGTTTCTGAACCTTGAGTCAGATGCTCTCTGAGCCCTAAGAGATAGATAGAATCAGAGGGAAAGAGCTGGTCAACAGGAAAGGAAGCCTTGGGCCAAAATAGTCTAATCCTGTGTCACATCTACCCAAGGGCCTCCTGATAGACGTAAGGAGAACCTATACTCTCTTTCTCTGTCTTGTTTCTAACTTCCTTACACTCTTTCACTTCTATATCTTCCTTGTTGAAATGTACTTTGTCAGTTAAGAACCAGAGAAAAGTAACTCAGCAGAGAAATGCCTCCGTGTAATATTTGTCCTTGAATAAGCCACAAGGAACATCCTCCACCTATTAAAATTGTGACAAGGCTTCATTCATGGGTAGCTCCTGCCTTAGATAAATCCTGAATTTATCTAATCTGAATTTCTGACCACTAAGGGCCAAAGAATCTGTTTCTTGGCACCAAGGTCGATGCTCAGGCACCAAAACGACCCATCTTTCTGCAGAGTGCTGGAGTGTATGGACTGTAAGACATTGGGCATTTAGGATGTCCACACAGGATTTGTCTTTTGAATATATTCAGTACATTCATACAAATGTTACATGTAATATGATACCAATATAAATGGTAAACAGATATTTCTCCAAGCAGGAAACACCTCCTGCTGGTGGGTTCTACGGGAGGAAAATCTTCAACGAGGATACTTTTAACGATTTCAGGCTTGACCCACCTGTGCTGTGAAGTCCTTCTCCTGTGACAGCCTGAGGGTGGCGCTGACAGAGGTCCAGGAGATCCTTCTGAGCTTAGTCATTGGCTGTGGATGGCAGGAAGTCTCCGTAGGCCTAACTACAATCTGAAAGTCAGTGGTCACTGAGGTCAGGGCCCTGCATGGAATCTTTAGTCCTCTCTAAAATGGGCATCAACACATAGGCTAGAGAATTCTTGTCTTTGGAGGACAGTCATATCATCCTACACCCATTCCCGTAGTTCCATTATTTTTTATCCTTTCATTGGGCATTAGCTTTGTACTATCAGGGCTCACAGCTGGGGCTGCCTTCCTAGCACATCAGCACCAGCTTGGATTTAACTCACTAGCATATTTCAGATATATCCTGGGCTAGGCTCATATCTGAGCTGCTTAGAGCCCTGCCTGTAGCTTGCTCATGATGCCTAGCTCTTACCAGAGTTACTGGTGCCAGACTTTGATCTCACATGCATTACATCATTCCCACTGACACAACATGGTTTATAAATTACCCAATTTTTCTTCCTTACACGTGTGGAATCTAAAGTCACAGCCACATGGTATGGTGTGTTTCTTCCTACACACGATATTCACACTGTGTTGTCATCTTTTCCCACCTCGCTTCACACACTGGCAGAGCCAGGAGAATCACAGCAATGAACATTTGTGTCTTACTCTGAACTTGCACAAAATTAATAGAATACACCAAACTGTACTTTAAGCTCTGAGCACACAATGGCTTGTGAGGGAAAAGCTTCCAAATGCCACAACAATCCTCCAAAACATTACCATCATAGCTATCACACCAACACCCATTTTTTCGCAATACCAATTTTAGTTCTATTGTATCTTTTGTTGCTATGCGAGACATCATGACTACAAGAAAAGTAGAATAATAAAAGCTTTATTTCACAAGTTATAGATCACCATTGAGAGAAACCAAGGCATTGAATTCATGATGTATGTCTGACATAGAAACAATGGTCAAATGTCAAATACTGACATATTCCCAGTCACACATTCAGCCAACTCTTTGTTGTACAGCCCAGACTCTCCTGTGTAGCAATGGTATCACCCCAGTTGTCCAGGACCCACTATGTCAATTAGCAGTCAAGAAAATGCCCCAAACACATGCCCACAGACAAACCTGATGGAAGCTCTTTCTCAAATGAGGTTCTCCTTCCCATATATGTTCAGTTGGCAACCAGGATTAGCTATCATAGCTGGTTTGGCAGATATAGTTCTGTTAGCTTGTGTCATGGAGAAATTTTCACTGTCCTTCAACGCCGTGAGATAATTTTGCTGATCAAACAGTCTGGGCTGGCATCTGTGATCTCTTAGAACTAGGAACACATTGCTCTAAGCACTTCTGTCTTCTATTTTACATTGAGAATTTACATGTTATTCTCATGAGTTTGCCCTTGTTTGTAATTTGTGAATTTTCTCTGGTAGTTTTCAATCCCTCTTCTTTTCTCTGCCTATTTACCACTTTAAGTATAAAATGATTGGTGGAGTTTCTGTTCTGGTGCTATTTGGTGTTCTGTCTTAACTTTTTTGAATGGGTATGACTTCTCTTAGTTTAATGGGTCTAGGAAGTTTTATTTTATGAACATGGTGAAGATCTGGTTTATACCATTTACCTGGGATTCTTCTCTTCTTTCTAGGCCTATGATTCATAGATGTTGTCTTGTCATGGTCTCCCAAAGTTCTACTTATTCCTTTTTTGTTTTTGGTTTTGTGTTTATTCATATTTTCATTGATTTTCCAGATCCTCTATTTTGTCTTCAAGGTTTGATATTGTGATTCCAATTGATCAATTTTACTTGTAAGGCATTATATATTAGTATAGCAAGGTTGTTCTCTATTCATAGCATTATATTTCATTTCATGTTTAATGAAAGGCAAATCACATGCACCAGGAGGAAGTAAATCATCATGCGACTGGCCAAATTTTCTCTGACATATCTCTGTAACATGCCTTATATACAGGCAGGAGTGTAATAACATATGTGGTTGAATCCAAATACATTTCGTTTATAAACAAAATACAGAAATTGGCCTTTACATCATTATTTGCCAGCTTCTGAATTGCTAAACTTGTTGGCTATCTTAGAGTTACTGCTGCTGTGATGGAATACCATGGCCAAAAGCTCTTGGGGAAGAAAGGGTTCATTCAGATTATACATAGTCCATCATCAAAGGAAGTCAGTACAGGAACTCAAGCAGGGGTGGGGCCTGGAAGCCATGGCTGATGAGGATGTGATGGATAGCTGCTAACTGGCTTGTTCATCATGGTTGCATACCCTGCATTCCTATAGAATCCAAAACCATCAACTCAAGAATGACACTGTGTAGAATAACTGGACCCCATACCATCAGTCACTGATTAAGAAAAGCCCTATGGCAAGATCAATCATAAGGAGATATTTTCTCAGTTGAGACACCCAAATTTTTTACTTCAATCTGTATCAACTTGACACAAATAGAGCCAGCACACTGGATTTTTCATATTTCTCACATGCTGTGTCTGGCCCCTTTAGTAAATTGTATCTGCCTTGTGTCCAGGACAGATACTCATCTATGTCATATCCTGAGGTGTCTGTCCTCTCAACGCTTCTGAGAATGAGTGTTGTTAGGGGTGGCATTGCTGTTTGAATTCCTGCTGGATGTCAGGATTCCTAGTCTCCTCTTTCATTTTCTCCCACAAACCTATGAACACCTGATTCTTGATAAAGGAGCTAAAAGTATTCAATGGAAGAAAGAAAGCATCTTCAAAAATTGTGCTGGCACAACTGGTTGTCAACCTCTAGAAGAATGAAAGTAGATCCATATCTATCGCCATGCACAAAACTTAAGTCCAAATGGATTAAAGACCTCAATATCAGGCTGAACACACTGAACCTGATAGAAGAGAAAGTAGGGAGTACTCTACAACATATGGACATAGGAGATCACTTCCTACATATAGCCCCAGCAGCACAGACTTTAAGGACAACATTGAATAAATGGGACCTCCTGAAACTGAGAAGCTTCTGTAAAGCAAAGGACACTGTCACTAAGACAAAAAGGCAACCCACTGACTGGGAGAAGATCTTCACCAACCCTACAACAGACAAAGGCCTGATCTCCAAAATATATAAAGAACTCAAGAAACTAGACTTTAAAAAGCTAAGTAACCCAATTTCATTTTCTCATAGGGAAGACTAACCCTCCCATGAATCACCTCCAGATGTCTGGAGGATCCAGGTAAGAAAACTGAATGGAGTTGTGCCTTTATCAGTAACAGTGTGTAAGAGTCCCCTTCCCACATCCACATCAGAATTTCCTGTCATGTGTCTTCCTTATCATTACCATTCTGATTGACATGAGATGAAATATATACATAGATTTAACTGCATTTCCAAGGTAGCTAAGTATTTTGAAAACATTGTAAAGTTTCTATCAGTCATTTCTATTTCTTCTTTAGAGAAATTTCTGTTAAGCTCAAAAGCCCATCTTTCTAATTGGTTTGCTTCCTTGTTTTATTTCAGTTTAGTGCATATTTAGGATATTAATTCTCTGTTGGATGTAAAGTCAGTGAGTATTTCTTTCCCATTATTGGGAGAATTCTTCTCTCAGCTGATACTTTCCTCTTTTGCATGGAAACTGTCATTTAATGGGGTCCAGTTTGTAAGTAGCTGGTCTTAGTTCCTGCACTACACAGTCCAACCCAGAATTCACATCCCTGTGCTGCTAGGGTGAAGTGTATATCCTACTTCTTTTTTTTTAAAAAAAAATTATTATTTTATTTTATATCCCAAGCACAGTTACCTTTTCTGATTTTTTGTTTAGGAAAGGACAGGTTTCCCATAAGCATCAACAAACACATGGCACATCAAGTTTCAGTAAGATTTAGCACCTCCCCATGTATTAAGGTTGAGAAAGGGGTCCCAGTATGCAGTAGGGTCCCAAAAACTAGTATAAGAGTCAGATGCCAGGTTGTGGTGGCACACGCCTTTAATCCCAGCACTCGGGAGGCAGAGGCAGGTGGATCTCTGTGAGTTCAAGGCCAGCCTGATCTACAAGAGCTAGTTCCAGGACAGGCTCCAAAGCCACAGAGAAACCCTGTCTCAAAAAACCAAAAAAAAAAAAGTCAGAAATAGCCTGTTTCCACTGTTAGGAGTCTCACAGAAGACCAGCTTATGTAACTGTAACATATACATTACCTAGGTGAGTCCCAAACAGGTTTCCTGTCTGTCAATTCAGTCTCTGTGAGTTCCTGTGACACCAGGTTAGTTGATTGTGTGAGTTTTCTGGTGGTGTCCTTGACCCCTCTGGCTCCTATATTTTTTCCTTCTCTTCTGCAGGGTTCCCTGAGCTGCACCTAATGTTTGACTGTTAGTCTGCATCTATTGAGCTAGACACTAACCTGGTCACAGGAGCTGGCCAAACCAGGCTATGTATCTGGTATTGCTAATGGTCTTAACTCGAGTCATCCTTGTAGATTCCTGGCAGATTCCTTTGTGCCAGGTGTTGAAGTTTCAGATTATTAGGTCTTAGGCTGAGATGTCTGATGCATTTGGAGTTTAGTTTTTTTTTCTTTCTCAAAGATAAATAAAAGCATACAACTCCATTTCTGCAAATAAAGATGCTGTACCATCAACTTTTGGGGACACTGTATTTCCTTCAGTGTTTTTTTTTTTTGCTTGTTTTTATTTTTTCTTGTTTTTGTTTGTTTATTTTCCTGAATTCTGTAAAAAAAAAAGTCAGGTAGGTATAGCTGAGTGTATTTATATATGACTCCTTTATTCTTTTCCATTGATTTATATGTCTGTATCATATGTCAGTACTAAGCTGCTTTTTTTTTTAAATTACTTTGTCTTTGCACTATTATTTGAAATCAGATAGGATGATACTGCCCACAGTATTCTTTTGGCTCAAAAGTCTCTCAGACATTGTGGTCCTTCATGCATCCATAATGTCTGCATTGCTTATTTATGTCTGTGATGAATAAACCGTTCAGCAAGTAGTGCTGGATCATTCAGAAAGCACAAGTTTCTGAAGTTTCTGATTCACACACCACCTATCTGCTTGCCTATCTCCTTATCCTCCAAATGAGCTGCAGGCCAAAGTAAATAGTGTGGTAGAAGTAAATAAAATCCTTGGCATGAAAGCAAATATTGAGAAGACTGAGATACAACACATGGGAAGGACTCACAAAAATTTTAACATTGTAATAAAGAATAAGAACCTCAAACAAGCAGTTTACTTTGTTCGTCTGGAAGGAAACCTCAGTTCAAAGGAGGGAACTATTTCAGATGTCAAGAGACAGAGACAGTGAGTGCTGAATTCTGGACACAAGGAAAGGTTTGGTCAGCAAGAGACATAACAACAACAACAAACTTACAAGTATATGAGACACTCGTCTAGAGTTGGTTCTTTCCAAGTCTGAAACCTGGACAATGAAATGCTCTTCAGAACAACAGCTGAATGTGTTTGAGATGGCGTGTCTCAAGACCTCACACGAAGAGATTGATTGCACAATGTTGACATTTAGAAACATCTCCATCTACAGAAGGAAGTAAACTACAGGATATAACAATGGCATGAGATACTTCAGCCATATTATGAGAATGTATCACGACAGATACCTGAAAATAGCACTGCTTGGAGGAGTCCCCGGGATAATACGAAGAGGAAGGCCCAAAATACATTGGATAGACAGCATAGAGGAAGACTGTGGAACATTGGGTGTGACAATAACACAAGCATCCTGGACTGCCCAGGTTAGGAACACCTGGAGAACCTCTGTAAACAGGTTGCCCATGCTTGCTTAAGCTTTGCTGGGGCATAAATGATGATAAAATGATGGTAAATAAGCCCAGATTTTTGGTTGGGGTTGCACTGAATCTGCAGAGTGCTTTTAAGTGGTGGCCATTTTCACACAATGAATTCATTCAATTCAGAGGCATAGGGATTACACCAAGCTTCAAGTATCTATTTGCCATGTCCCAACGTCTTTCCTATACACGCCATTTGTTACCCGTACCATAGGTCTGTGGGCCAGTTTTATCAGGAAATGGTGTTCTATTTTGTCAAAGAAAGATCTTCAGCATTTTATCTTGAATCAATATATGTGGTTAGTATCATTTTTTTTGATTTCTATATGTTGATCTACCACTGAATCTCCGGAATATAGACATTTGGTCATGATGAATGAACTTTTTGATGCATCTCTGGATTTTTTTTGTTAGCATTTTTGAGAACTTTTAGAATCCTTGTAGATCATGGAGATAGGTGTCTAATTTTACTGTTGTTTCTATGAATCTGTATTTGGTTTTGGTCCCATGGTCATAACAAATTCACAAAGTTTTAAACAATTTGGAATGAAGAGCTTGAATTTGAAAGAATGTGTGTGAAGTGCGTTAATATTGAGGTATAAAGTAAAGACCATTTGCCTTTTCCATTTTGTGTAATAATTTGAGCATTGTTATTGTAAACTTGAGAAAGTTCTGTTACAAGTCGTTAGTCCTGGGCCCTTTTGGCGGTGAAGAGGCAGATGTGTTTCAGTTAAACATTAAATATTGCCTGAATCTTGTTGCTGAAAAGGACTCTAAGAAATTTAGGTTTTCTTGTCTCAAATTTGGTAAGTCATATATCTAGATATTTAACTGTTTCTTTTACTAGAGAAAAGTGCAATAGAGTTTTTTTATTTTATGTAGATGTTTGTTTTTATTTTACTAAAAATAGATTTTTTTTCATACAATGCGTCATGATTATATTTCCTCCTCCATCAACTCTTCCCAATTTCTCACCACATCCACTGGCATCCTGATGCCATCGTTTTCTGTCTCTTGTAGGAAAATAACATGCCATGTAATGGATAACACTAAAATGAAATAAAATAAATCATAAGATAAAACAAAGCCAAATCAGAATAGGACAAAATACACAAACAAATAAACAAACAGAAGGAAAAGAGGCAAATAAAGTGCAGAAGAAACAGATATAGCCTTAAAGGCACAATCATCCTTTGTCTTGATTACTTGGCAATTTTGTTTAGAGATTCTTCATATATGTAAATCATTTAGGAAGTTTCTACAATATTAGGTTGCCATACTAACACTCAAGTGACCCTTAACTTTAACTGCCTTTCTCTGTATTCTCTGTCTCATCCCAGCATGTGTCCTGATCCCCAATTGAGTCTCCTGCTTCACTACCCTGCTCTCGATGACTATTGCTATTAATTTTTGTCCTTCCTGAGAAGATTGATCAGTACCCCCAAGTACATTACTTTGTACCTGTCTTCCATGTTCTATGGATGGTAACTTGTTTAACATTTACTTCACAACTAATCCACATGTGGAAGAAAATAAATAATATTTGCCTTTATGAGTCTTGGATACCTCAATAAGAATGATTTTTTTGTACTTACATCTGCTTACCCGTGAATTTCATTTTTTAACAGCCATACTCCATAGTGTAAGTGTACCACATTTTCTTTAGACTTCCATCCACTGTCAGATCTCTCCATTGTTTCAAAATTCTGACATTGTGAGTAGATCAGTAATGATCTTGGCTGATAAAGTACCTCTGTGATAAAGTACCTGTGTTTTGGTTATATGCCCAGTCTGAATCATGAGGTAGATCAATTCTTATTTTCCTGAAGAATCTTCACACAGATTTTCATAGTGGCTTTACAAATTTGTAGACTTGTAGCAAAGTATGACTGTGCTCCCCATTACTCAACAGCACGGTCAGCAAGGGCTGTCACATCTTTTATTATTCTTAGCCGTTCTGACAGGTGTAAAAAGGAAATCTCAAAGTAGTTTTGATTTGCATATCCCTGATGACTACCAGTGCTGAACATTTCTTTAAGAGTTTCTTAGCCATTTGAGTTTTTCCTTTTCAGAATTCTCTGTGTAGATCTGTATCTCATTTTTAATTGTGTTATATGTTTTCTTGATATCATATTAAGAAGGAAGGTGATTGTATGAACTTACACTTTGAACACCCTATGCCACACAATAGTTGGGTCCAACATCTTCCCATTGAGTTTGGATTAAATAAATAATGGCTTTTGATATTCTCGTCCTCTTTTTGCTAGAACAATAAAATGAATATTGATCAGCCAAAGGCACCAATCAATATATAACCTATGTTCCTAGTGCATCTTTCCTGAGATTATAAGGCCACCAAGAAACTCCAGTATGTTGGCTATCTCCCAAGGATTCCTCCAACACCCCTGATGGTGTACCTGTCACTGTATTACAGTTTCTTGTGAATTCTTTAATTTTTAAAAAATTGTTCATCCTAAATTTTAAACATATTTTCTAGAACCTGGAAATACTCTGCAGAAAGATGGCTTTGCCTATACACTTTGTGCCAGGAAAAACCCCAGTCATCATGTAACATAAAGAAGTCAGACCGAGGATTTCCTAAAAAATGACAGATGACTTGAATTAGTAATTTGTATTTCTTAAGCTTGTCAGAGTTCTTCTCTATTATCAGGTGAGCTTGTTAATTCTTTTAGCACATTAAGCTCTTAATGACACACATGTGTGAAGAACTGGCATTATTGAGCATGAGAGAACGGCAAGAACTCTTTCCTCCTCTTTACCAGCACAAATGTTACACAGTAAACCTCACACATCACCTATGTGACTAAACAGAAGACTGAGTTCACACTGTACTGTGAATTTCTTTGCTGATCTCTAAAGGCTTCTCCTCTTTATTTTGCTATGTCCAAATGTAGAGGCCCTTTCTACAAACTCTAGCATATACCATTAAGACCCTCATTTGGCAGGATATGTCAGCTGTGGGGACAAAATGGCCAGAACACATGAAAACACTTAAGTGACCTTGTATCTGGCAATTACAGTGAACCCTAGCTTAGAAAGATGAACTACCATCACTGTGTGTCCCAGTGACAAATGTTTCTGGACCTTGAGTCAGATGCTCTCTGAGCCCTAAGAGATAGATAGAATCAGAGGGAAAGAGCTGGTCAACAGGAAAGGAAGCCTTGGGCCAAAATAGTCTAATCCTGTGTCACATCTACCCAAGGGCCTCCTGATAGACGTAAGGAGAGCCCAAACCCTCTTTTTCTGTCTTGTCTCTAACTTCCTTATGCTCTTTTGCTTCTATATCTTCCTTATTGAAATGTTCTTTGCCAGTTAAGAACCAAAAAGAAAAAAAATAACTCCTCAGAGAAATGCTTCTGTGCAATATTTATTCATGAATGAGCGACAAACACAATACTCCCCATTTTAAAATGGTGGCAAGGCTTCATTCATGGGTAACTCACACCCTTAGATGAATCCCTGCTGTTCTAAATATCTGACCACCAGGATACATTTCATCTGTAAGGGTCAAATAATCTGTTTCTTGGCACCAAGGACAATGCTGAGGCATCAAAACGACCCATCATTTTTGCAGAGTGCTCAAGCATATAGACTGTAAGTCATTAGTGTTAGAATGTACACACAGATTTGTCTTTTGAGATATTCTGTATATTCATACAAATATTCTTTATGATACCAAGATACCAATATAAATGGTAAACAGATATTTCACCAAGCAAGAACCACCTATTGTGCAGAAATATTACTGTTGCTGATAATGCTGGTTTCTACTGGAGAACTTCTCCAGTGAGGACACTGCACGATTTCAGGCTTGACCCACCTGTCCTGTGAAGTCCTTCTCCTGTGACAGCCTGGGAGTGGCACTGGTAGACATCCAGGAGATCCCTCTGAGCTTAGTCAATGGCTATAGCTGACAGGAGGCCTGTGTAGGCCTGCCTACAATTCTGAAAGTAAGGGGTCACTGAGGTCAGGGCCATGCATGGAGTCTTTAGTCTTCTAGCAAATGGACATCAACATGCAGGCTAGAGAATTCATGTCTTTGCAGGACAGCAGTATGTTGAAATAGGAGCGGCAGGGCTGCGTCCCCGGCACCTGGCCGCCCGCATGGCTAGCTTATGCCCAGAAATAATTACACGGAAACTGTATTCTTTCAAACACTGCCTGGCCCAGCTAGTTCCAGCTTCTCATTGGCTAGCTCTTATATTCTAATATTCTGTGTAGCTCACGAGCTGGCTTACCAGGGAGGATCTTAACCTGCGTCTGTCTGGAGCGGGAGAATCATGGCAACTCCTCCACTAAGCTTCTTTTTCCCAGCATTCTCTTCTGTCTACTCCGCCTACCTAATTTTCTGTCCTGTGAGGGCCGAGGCAGTTTCTTTATTATTACAAGACCCACCTCCATTAGCAGTATCATCCTACACCCATTCCCATAGTTCCTTTTTTTTAACCCTTTCTTTGGGCAACAGCTTTGCAGTATCAGAGCTCACAGCTTGGGGCTGGTTTCCTAGTACATCAGTACCTGTTGAGATTTAATTCATTAGTATATCATAGATACATCTTCATCTAGGCTCATATCTGAGCTGCCTAGTGGTCTGCCTGGTGCTTGATCATGATGCACAACTCTTACCAGAGTCCCTAGTGCCAGACTTTGGTGATAGTGAAAGATACAAAATAACCCCACACTAGTTCAGAATTACATACTTCTATTGAAGATTTTTCAGGGGATCTTCCTTGGTCAAACCTGATTTTTGTTAGCACAGATTGAATCCACGGTCTGTCATTTTCTGTGAAACCAAAAACAAGACCTCTTCTCCAAAGTAACATATCTTTTGACTCAAATTTTGAAGTCAAGGCATTTTCAAAATATAGATGTTGGATTAATTCACCAGCATTTATAATCATATGTCTTTTAGCGGTGTTGCTCCTTCCTCAGACATCAAACAATTCAATAATATATAGTTCTTATATTCTATATATTTTCCATCTTTTTGTGGCTTTATTTTAAAGTCTATTTCTTTTATTTTTATTCTTAATTTTTGTTTGTGTGTGGTTTTATTTGGAGACAAGATTACTCTGTGTATCTTTTGCTGTTCTGGAACTCACTCTGTAGACCAGTAGCGTTTGAGCTCATAGAGATCCCTCCTGCCTCAGCCTCCCAAGTGCTGGGATTAAAGGTGTATGAAACCACACCCAACTACTCTCTGTTTTTTAAGGTCTTTGTACTTTTTCTTTTCTCTCCCAAGCCTACATATATTTTTAAACACACTGTAAACTTTAAAATATATATCATTTAAAAAATCTGAATCTATTTTTACTGTATATTTCTCTTTTTTGACCATGTCAGACTTTAATTTGCTAAGTATTATGGCTAGGATTAAAGTCGTGGCTTTGATGGATAGATCTACCCCATTCCTCAGGTTTCTGAGAGTCTAGACTCATGGCACATGTACTGGCCAGAGCCATGTTTATTGCTACAACTCTATGGAGTCTCGAGGTCCCTGCTACCACCAAATAGCATGCTGTCAGCTATTCATCAAAACAATTTAAGTGTTTCATGGTGGGGCCTTTTAAAAGAACTGCAAGTTTTTTGCAGCTAAAGCTGAGTCAGGAAATCTCTCTTAAAAAGACAGGCTCACCTCTAGCAAACAAAGCCCATCTGAGAAAATGCTGCTAGCAAGAAGCCATGCTTAATTCTGTTCTTTTGTGTCTAGAATTACTTCCCACACTCTCTCAGGGTTTTTGTGGATGTAGTGGTCCATGCCAGTGCAATTTATTAACAGGAGATTTCTATCCCACCCATTCCTGCAGCCATTTGTCCCCCAAAATACACAGAGGTCTACATTAATTATTAACTGGTCCACCTATTAGCTCAGGCTTCTTATTAACTAATTCTTACATCTTACATTAACCCACAATTCTTGTTAGCCATGTGGCTTTGTTAATTTTATCAGCAAGGCATTCTCATCTTGCTTCCTCTTGGTCTGGATGATGACAGCAGACCGAATTTTCTGTAACTTTTCCTCTTCTCAGAATTCTACTGTTCTGGTTGCTCCACCTATACTTCCTGTCTGGCTACTGACCAATTAGCATTTTATTAAAGCAATAAAATTGACAAATCTCCACAGGGTAAAAGACCATTGTCATACAGCAATAGGTTTTCATATGACCATCCAAATGATCCTTAATTTTAGTTGTCTCTCCTGTCTTCTCTCCCAAGTGCCTCTCATCGTTCCTCTTCCACCTCCTCCATCACTTGATTGCCCCTTCCAGTCTACCTATTTATATCCATAACTATATATCATATTTTCTTTTCTTAGGGAGATCTATCTCTACTTTACTGTATGCCAATCTCTTCTTTTCTATGAATAGTAGCTTACTTATCTTCTTAATAGCTAAACTCCACATATAAATGAGTACAGTATTTGCTTTCTGATTAGGGGATACTTAACTCAGGATGACTTTGTTTCTACTTCTATTCATTTACCTGTAAATTCCATTGCTTCGTATTCTTATTTGCTGATTAATACTACTTTGTGTAAATGTGTCACATTTTCTTTGTCCCTTTACTCACTGACAACAGCTCAGTTGCTTCTACATTCTGAATATTATGACCAGATCAGTGGTGACCAAGGTTGTACAAGTATGTCTGTGGTAGGATAAAGGATTCTTTGGCTACATACCCAACAGTGTTACAGCTCCATCTTGTGGTAGTTAGTTGCCATCTTCCTTCAAAACCACCACACCAGTTTCCATAGTGGTTGTATAAGTTTGCAGATTCACCAGCAATGGGTAAGTTTTATTGATCTTAGATATTTCAAATGGTGCAAAATGACATCTCAAATAGTCATTTTATCTGCATTTCCCTGATGTCTAAGGATGCTGCACATTTCCTTATGTGTTTCTCAGAAATTTGAGTTTATTCTTTTGAGAATTTTCTGTTTGGATTTGTATCCCATTTTAAAATTGAATTGTTTTCTCAATATCCAGGTTATTAAATCCTTATATATTTTGGATACTAGTTGTCTGTCAGGTGCAAAGTTGGTAAAAATCTTTTCTCATTCTGTAGGCTATTGCTTTGTTAGAATACATGTCTTTTGCCTTATGAAAGCTTTTCAGTTTCATAAGACTATTTATTAATTGCTGATGGCTGTGCCTGTGGTATTGCTATTTGTGTTTTGTTCATGAAGTCATCTCCAGTGCCATGCATTTAAGGCTACTCCTCACTGCCTTTATCAGGTTCAGTGAATCTGGTTTGATGTTGAGGTCTTTGATACACTTAGACTTCTGCTTTTTGCAGGATGAAGCCACCCTAATTTATGATCACCATTGAAGATGGTGCCTGTTTTTTCCAGTATGTATTTCTGGCTTCCTTTTTGAAATACAGCTATATGTTTTTCTTTGGGTTTACCTTCTTATTTAGCTTCTCTAGGATCACAAATTATAGGCTCAATGTCCTATATTTATGGCTAGAAACCAATTATGAGTGAGTACATCCCATGTTTATCTTTTTGGGTCTGGGTTACCTCACTCAGGATAGAGTTTTCTATTTCCATCCATTTGCACGTAAAATTCAAGATGTCAGTGGCACTGGGTTTTTATCCTACTGCATGAACTGGCTTTGTGGGAGCCTAGCCTGTTTGGATGCTCACATTCCTAGACCTGGATGGAGGGGGGAGGACCTTGGACTTCCCACAAGGCAGGGAACTCTTACTGCTCTTTAGACTGGAGAGGTAGGGGGAAAGGAGTCAGGGAGGAGGAGAGGAGTAAGGGGATGTGAGTGGGGGGAGAGGGGGAAGGGAGTGGGGGTAAGAGGAGGGGGAGGGAAATGGGAGGCAGGGAGGAGGCAGAAAATTTTCAATAAAAAATTCAGTTATCTATATGTGTGTGGAATTATGTCTAGGTTTTCTATTCAATTCTATTTATCAGCATATCTGTTTTTTTTTGCCAGTATCATCCTCTTTTTATCACCATAGTTTGTAGTATAATTTGAGGTCAGGGACTATGATACCTATAGCATTTCTTTCATTATTCAGAATTGTTTTAGATTTCCTGGCTTTTTTTTTTCATATAAGATTGAAATTTGTCCTTTCAAGTTCTGTGAAGATTTATGTTCAAATTTTGGTGTGAATTGTATCAAATGTGTATATTACTTTTGGTGGGATGAACATTTTGCCTTTATTCATCCTACCAATCCATGAGATAGGGACTTAGCCCATACTCTGATATCTCTTCAATTTCTTTCTTCAAAGTCTTAAATTTTTTCTCTTCATAGATGTTTTTCACTTGCTTGGTTACAGTAACACCATGGTATGATATTCATCTGTATATATTTGAGGCTATTCTTGTAAGGAGGGCTGCTTGTTTGTTCCTGGTTTCTTGGTAGCTCAGACCTGAAATCATCACACAGAAACTATATTATTTAAATCACTTGGTCCATTAACTATAGCCTCTTATTGGCTAACTCTTGTATCTTAATTTAATCCATTTCTAGTAATCTGTGTATTACCACATGTCTGTGGCTTACCAGTCTATGTCTGGTGGTGCTACCTAGCTTCTCTCTCACTCCTCCTCTTTCTTCCACTGAAGCCACAAAACAATCCCACACCAGTTAAAAATTATGGATAATAAAAAAGGTTATGTATTTGAGGGGAAAAACTTACAGATCACCATTCCAAACAACAGTCCTCCTGTCACAAACAGGAAACAGAGTCTAGCAGCTGAAACAGGAGCCAGAAGCAAAGAGAGAGTGCATAGTTCCTGCTCTTAAAGTATAAGAGACCATGCCCCAGTGAACTGGGATCTTAAAGACTATTGGCTGAAGGAGCAGAATGTGCTACTACAGCACCTCCCCTTTTTGTTTAAATAAGAGACTTTCAAACCCAATACAAAACTATATCACTAGCAACAGATATCAAATATAATTAGAATTATATCCAGCATAAACAATTTTAAGCAAGGAACATATGCTAAATGGTTTAATAAACATTCGATCTTATGGAGTCTAAGTCTTGTATAGGAAATGGCTTGGATAGATCATAAGATACAGTAACTATGACTATCTAATAGTCAATCCCATCAAAAGCCTGAGAAGGGAGATAATATTACCTGAACAGGCAGAAAGTACAATCAAGTAGCTTCCAAAGTGAAAACTATATGACGGAGACAATTAGCTACTTGAGAAATCACCCAAAGTCTCATTTTGCAACATTGAAGCAAACAACTTTGGCTAAGGCCTAGTGTAACTGACAGACCATTTTCAGAGGCAGGAAATTTTTCAAAACTATTTTACCCTGTCTTGGCAAGATTTGACAGTCCTGTTTATCCATTTCCAAATACTATATAACTTGTCAATGGTTAAGGCATTGTTAGTTCCTTGCCCAAAGGCCAGTTTTACCAAGAAGAAAACAAGCTCCAAGTGGAGTGTCTTCACTGCTCAACATTCTCTCGGGAATAGATTGGCGCCATCAGAAGCAATCACATCTCATTTAAATGCCACAGATCCTTGAAGTGGTTGAAGAATACCTGTCTAGACAGAATACAATCTCTATGTATCTAAGGAACATAATTGATCTAACTGTATGTACAACAAACATGAACAACTATTGACCTATAGTAATACAAAAATATACCCTAAAAGTTGTATCAATATACAAAATGTCCTAAACCGAGGTAGAAACATGCATATATACAATCTGACAAAATAACTTTATATATGTACAATAATGTAAGCAAAAGTAACAAATATAATTTGAACTTGTATCAATAAATGAAAACTATCCCAATGGAAATTATCCATATAATAGCTCACAAGTATTCACTCTATTACCCACTATTTCTATTTAAAAGACTTATATGACAATGTCCCTTCTACTTCACTATTTTGTTTCTGGGGATTAGTCTACTCAATACTTTTTCTTTAAAAATGGTTTCACAATAGGGCTAGGATTGAGGTGTTTTTAGAAATGGTACAGTATTTTCAGACTGAAACCACACTTCTCAGGAAAGGGGTTGGAAATCTGAAGAAAGATAAGGCCAACTTAACTAACAAAACTCAGTCAACTGAGATACTTTTGGAAATGGTACAGACTGATATAAGTTATTTAAAGGAAGATTCAGCACTCTAGAGAAGGAAACAACCTATTTGGCAAGTAAAAACCAAACAATTGACAGTGGGGGCTGAAAAATTATTTGAGAGAATTTGCACTGTTGAATGTCTTAATCTTACTCTGTCGAAGGGGTATGACAGATTGTTAAAATGTCTCTCCAGGAAGGTAATATGCATGCTATAAAGATTATGTCCAAGGATGAGACATTATCTCTACTGGACAGACATCATACCTTTGAATCCTCAATGAGGGCATTAGAGCAGAACACTGGACAGGAGATCTAGACATTACAAAAGGCAGTGGTAAACATTTGAAAAGGTTGAGGAAATTATCAAATTTGATGACCAGGAACAAAAGGTAAAAAGGTAAAATTTAACCTTGTCGGTATGTAAAAATCTCTGGGATAGCTTCCCCAGAGTTCTGCCTGCCTTTCCAGAAAAAGTATCTGGCTCCAAGTACCCTAAGGTTGTCAAGGAATATACATGGAAGCCCTTACATATGACTGATCTAAAAGAAATTAAACAAGCAATTGTAGCTTACAAACTACATTCATTCTTTGTTAGGGAAATGTTCAAAACATGGGCTTTCAGTAGCAAAACCACGCCTCAAGATTGGGCTCAGTTCATCTCAGAAGTCCTAGAAAGTGGACCACAATTGCTTTGGAGGTGATTTTTAAAAGAGGAAGGAAGGAGTTTAGAGCAACAAGAAAAAGCAAAAGGACTTGAGATTTCCCTAGATCAAATTCTAGGTGAAGGACTTTACTCTGATTCTCAGGATCAAGCTCTTTATGATGACCACACCTTGTCCCTATGTACCACAGCAGCTTTAAAAACTTGGGACAGGATTCAGGACCAGGAAATAGAGTTGAATCATATCTTAGGGTTAAACAGGGTTATAGAGAATCTTTTAGTGACTTTTTGCATAGACTAACTAGGGCTGTACAAATAGGGGTAACTGACCCAGAAGCTAGATGTATAATAATTGAATCTTTGGCTTATGAGGATGCCAACAGTGAGTGCAAACAGATCCTTGGGCCTTTAAAGATCAGATAAGCACCCGTAGATGAATGGATCTGGCATACATTGAATGTCAAGACACTTGACTATGGTACTGAAGAGTGGGTAGGAGAAGCAATTTACAATGGTAAGAGACAACATCAGAATACTAGATGTTTTAATTGTGGTAGAATGGGACATCTGCAAAAGGATTGTAGACAACAGATTCCTAGGAATAATGCCTCCTCTGAGAATGGTAGAAATAGGAGGACTCAACCTCCAGGTATATGTAGGAGGTGTGGCAAAAGTCGACATTGGACCAATGAATGTAGTTCAAGGACAGATAGACAAGGCAACCCGGTACCACTGAGATTTTCCATGGGGGGGCCTCTCGCAGGCCCCCATGATGAATGTGGTCCAGTCATTCTCAGTTACTGTGGAGAACGTGTCTCACCAGGAAAAATTAAAAAATCCAGTGCCTGATGTAAAAAGCAATACTGGTCTGAATGAATGGTTTAATGTGGAGGATGAGTCAAAAATTCTAGTACAACAGAAGAAACATATATTTTGGCAGACTTCTATAAATGATCAAAGGCCAATGCTAAGAGTTTGTATAAATGGCATTTTTATTGAAGGCTTATTAGACACAGGTGCAGATGTATCATTACTCCAGAATCTTGGCATCCGAATTGGCCTCTTCAAGAGGTAGATGTTCATTTTCTGGGAATTGGAACCCTATCTCAGGTAAAACAAATACATAGGGCCAGAAGGACAAATAGGAAGACAAAGGCCATATATAGCCAATATTGCAATGAATTTGCAGGGTCATGACCTATTGCAGTAATGGGATACCCAGATTAATATTCCTGCAGCCCCCAAAACTTATGTTTCTGAGGAAAATATTAGAAAATATTACAGATGAAGAACACCAGCTAGTTGGGCAGTACAAGAACACAAAACAATTGATAAAACTCCCACATGGTGCAAGTAAAAAGGCTATTGAAACCTTGGATGGTTAGATTGTCTGACATATTGTCCCTTTAAATTAGCGATTTATGCTCTATATTTAGAATATTAAATCTTACCTGTGGTTCAATTAGCTGGACTAGGTGCAATAACTGTAACCTGCCAGTAGGCGTCACAGTCCACCTACAAATCTAATCAAGCGGGGCCTAGTGGTACATGTGAATTCACCCGTGACCAGTCTGAAATCTGATTTTAGAGCAGAATGCTAAAAGATAGACTGTGTGCTCTGCAGATGTCTAGAGCAATAGAATAGGCAAATGCAAACAAATCGTTAGAATGCTGCAGGACAGCTGGCTCAGATGGGGGAAGCCCACGTCTCACCAAAATGTTTGCAATGTACCCTGGTGGGAGGCAAACGGTAGGATGGGTGGGTACTTGAAGCCAATCTGAGGCGTACGAGAGATTCTGTATGAACTGCTGGCTTCATGCACAGGTCGCCGCTGGCTGAGGAAGGGCTCTCACCAAGCTGGGAACACTCAGAGGTGGCTGTAGGCAGTAGAGGCGGTAGGGGGGGGGGGCTTCTAAAACCAAACATTGGGCACCAGATGAAACCGCAAAACTCCCACATCAGTTAATAATTATAGATAATAAAAAAGGTTATGTATTTAAGGGGAAAAACTTACAGATCTCCATCCCAAACAATAGTCCTCTCATTGCAAACAGGAAATAGAGTCTAGCAGCCGGAAAGGGAGCCAGAAGCAAGAGAGAAAGAGCACATGGTTCCTGCTCCATTTTAAAGTCTAAGATACCACGCTCCAGTGGGCTGGTACCTTAAAGGCTATTGGCTGAAGGAGAAGAATGTGCTCCTGCAGCATTCCACCATTCAGTTTGGTTTTCCCTATCTTCCTCTATTCCCTGCATAGACCCAAGAGAGTTTTCTTTATTATCCAATGGTATCCACAGCATGCAGAGGGAACTCCCACATCAGGCTACTGTGAAGGGTTTATTTCTCTGAACTCTTCAAGTACATTCGTCATTTGTATATGAGTAGGTTTCTCATTTTGTGAGTAAAATTTCTATCTTAGTGCTTTGTCAAAGTGCTTTTCAGTTGTATGAGTTTCCCGGGGTGATTTTCAGGTAACTTATGGATGCTATTAGATTCTTTGCAAGTATAAATAGTTTAACTTATTCCTTTCTAATTCTTACTTGATCTACTTCAGTTGTCTTATTGCTCTAGATTAAACTTCAAGGACTGTATTGAATAGGTATGGAGAGTGGACAAGTTTTCTTTTAAGTTGATATTGGCTATGGGCCCACTTTAAAATGCATTTATTATGTTGAGATATGTCTTCTATTCATGTATCTCCAATCTCTCAGTCTTTTTTTTTTTAATGAAATACTGTTGGATTTTTGTCAAAGGATTTTATGCATCTAATAAGATGATGACATTTTTTTCTTTCAGTTCACTTATATGGTGGATTGCATTTATCAATTTAAATATTCTGAAGTACCCTGCATCTCCTTCTTAGATTTGGTTTGCCAGTATTTCATTGAGAAGTTTTGCATATATGTTCATAAGGGAAACTGGTATATTGTTCTCTTTTTGTGGGGTTTTTATATGGTTTTGAGTTTCAGGTTACTTCTGACCTCTGATATGAATTGGGCAATAGAATAATTTATAGAGTATTTGATTTAATACTTCTTTGGAAATCTGGTGTAATTTTGTGATAAAATCAACCGGTCCTGAGCTATTTTTAGTTTAAGACTTTAATGAATGCTTTTATTTCTGGAGAGATTATAGGTTTGTTTAAATTGCTTATCTGATGTTCATTTAACTTTGATAAATAAGAACTGTCAAAAAATTGTCCATTAGTTTAGGTTTTCGTATTTGGTGGAGTAGTGGATTTCAAAGTACATCATCATTATTATCTAGTTTTATAGGTGTGTGTAGTTATATTCCCACTTTCATGTCTAATTTCATTAATTTGGATTCTTTCTCTCTGCCTTTTTGCTGACTCACTAAACTTGTCAATCTTATTGCTATTCTCTAACAACCAACTCTTAATTTCATTGATTCTATGCATTTTATGTTATTTTATTTTTATTGCATTTATCCTTTAATTTGATTATTTTTTGTCATTTACTCTGTTTTTGGTGTGATTTCTTCTTTTTGTTCTAAAGTTTTCAAGTATGCTATGAAGTTACCAGTATGAAATTTCTCAGATTTCTTCATGAAGACACTTGTTGATATGAACTTGTCTATTAGAAAAGCCTATATTTTGTCCCATAACCCTTTGTATTCTTTTTTCATTCAATACTAGGTAGTCTTTAATATCTTTGTCAATATATTTCTCTCTTAACCCATGATTTATTCAATAGTCACTTCTTTGGTTTTCATTGGTTTTGTAAGCTTCTATTGTTTCTGCTATTGTTGATACCAGTTGTAATCTATCAGATCGGATGGATAAAGGGTGGTATTTCAACTTTCTTATGTCTGTTGAGACTTGCTTTGTGTTTGAGTATGTGGTCAAAAGTGGAGAAACTTCCATTAGTTTCTTAGAAGAAGATATATTCTTTTGTAAAGGGTAAAAATTTCTGTAAATATCTGTTGAGGTTTTTTTTGGTTTATGGTGTTAGATAATTCCAGAATTTCTGTTTTTTTTCTGAATATTCATTATTAGTGAGTGTACAGCATTGCTGTCACCCACTATATGGTATGTAAGGGTCAGTTTATAAGGGTCAGTATGTGATTTAAGTTGTAGTTGTGTTTGTGAACTTGACTTTATGCATAAATGTTAAAAATTGAAATGTCCCCTTGATGGTGATAAACTCTGATTAGAGTAGTATCCTCTATCTCTTTCATTAGTTTTGGCTTGAAGTCTGTTTTGTCAAGATAGTAACTGAATCCATCAACTTTTATCTGGGGTTCATTTCTTGAGATATATCTTTCAATTCTTTGACCCTGTTGTTTTTAGTGTCTATTTCTTGTATTCATCAGAAGAATGGATTATTTTTCTTTTTTTTTAACATACATTCAGTGGTCTGTGGGTCTATTTCGATCATTTGTGTTGAGAGTTATCAATGAGCAGTGTTTATTGATTCCTGGTTTTGTTTTTGTTTTATGTTGTTGTATTGTCCCTTCTTTTTAATTTTGGTCTGAGGTAATTATTTTCTGGTGTTTTCTAAGGTTTGGTTAACCTGTTCAGGTTGAAGCTTTCCCTACAGCACCTATAATAGGGCTGGGTTTTTAGACAGGAACTGTTTAACTTTGGATTTGTCATAAAATGTCTTTCTCCATCTATTTTGATTGACTGCTTTGCTGGAAATAGCAGACCGAGTTACATTTTTGTTCCCTTAGTGTTTTCAGAACTAATGTTCAGGAATTTCTGATCTTAAAGACTCAGTTGAGAAGTAAAGATTATTTTAATAGTCCTGTCTATTTATGCTATTTGGTCTTTTTCCCTTGCAACCTTTAATATTCTTTCCTTGTTCTACATGCTCAGTGTTTTGGTTATTATGTGTTGAGAGTAATTTATTTTCTGATTCAATCTATTTGGTGTTCTGTACACTTCTTTTACTTCGACAGGCACTTTTTACTTTAGTTTAGAGGGATTTTCTTGAAAAAATTTTCTGGGCCATTAACCTGTGTTTTTCCTTCTTTTATTCCTATTATTCTTAGATTTTGGTCTTTTCATGGTGTTCTAGCTTTTTTTGTTTTGTGTGTGTGTGTGTGTGTGTGTGTGTATGTTTGTACATGGAGTTTTTTAGATTTAATATATCCTCTGGCTGGGGTATCCATGCTTTTCTCTATTGTCTCAATTTCTTGAGTGTTTTTCTTTCTTCTTTTTATAATCTGTTAATGAGCTTTTCTGTGAGGGTCATGTTTAAGTTCCTAAGTTTTAAATTTTCAGCATTATCTCTGTTTGAGTTTTATTTATAAATCCTATATCTACTCTTTGGTGTTGAATTACTTTATTCATTTTCTTTGAATATTTCTCTATTGACTTCTTTCATTTTTAAGAAATTCTATCATAGTCATAGAAGCTATTTCCAATTCATAGTCTTGGACTTCAGCTATGTTGTACTGATCAGGGCATACATTAGTAGGGTTGATAGGCTCTAGTGGGTGCTTATACATGGTTAATTAATGAATGAGGGACAGTCACAGCCCAATTCAATGCATTTGAGGATCACATGGTGCCACTGCAAAGCAGAGTGGGGACAAGAATTGAAACTGAGTGAATTTGTGGGAAGGGTCCCGATGTTGGGGCAACATCTGTTGGGGTCCATCCTCAATTGGATTAATATGTTTATTTTCCATATGCTTATATTCCCAATCCAGAAGTTTGGGAAAAGGGCAAAAGAGCACTTTAACTTGATACTTTAACTATCAAACAAAGGAATTACCTCTTTAATACTTGAAACATCAAACAACTGTATCTGGAGTTAAGGATATGTTGTTTATGCAGGAAATGCAGCAATCACACCTTGGACCAAGTATCCTGTATGCAGTCATTCCCTGGGTAAAGCCTTCTGTCATATCCTTGAAGGAGCAGGAATAGGCTTGAACTCTCTGACTTTCAGTCAAGGTGGAAGAGATTTTCTCTATGGGCCACCTTAATACATAAAACACCAAACAACCACACCATAAGCCAAGACATCTTGTTTAAAGCCACACCTTAAGCCACCCCTTTGTCAATAGCATTGAAGAAGCAAGAAAACGTGTGAGCTCTCTGACCTGTAGTCAATGTGGAATGGATCCACTCCTGTGGGCTCCCACATGTGTGTCAGCTAAAAGTGTCAAATCCAAAAATTACCATAGAGTCTTTTAGAGCAAGGTTGCTGGTGGAAAAACAGAACACTGAAAGCAAACCACAAGAATGAAGAATGCCACCCATCAAGGAAGACAGTCCAATCCTTTCTTCCAGACACCAGCACAACACTCAGTCCCCACTTCAAGGTGAACTGCATGTTTGACCACAATAAAGTCACTGCACAAAAGATGAGAAACTAGAAATGATACTTGAATTTTAATTTTTAAATGATTTTATTTTCACAAGCATTAAAAGTGAAAATAAAGTCCCTGCAGGAATTATAAACACTCATTAGTTAGAGGAAGAGTTACAAAACTTGTAATTTCAAGTATTTGAAAGCTCCCAGAATTCACACTGCAGTGTGGACCTTGAGAGACTCAGCAGTTTAACACACTAAGCAAAGGCTGATTTTTGAAGTGGATATAACATCTCTGGAAATGCAGTCTTCTGCCAAGTGATTGTTTGTGGGCATCAGGCTGCTCACACAAGAGGGTACTGGGCAAATGAAACAATTCCACAGTGGTTGTTTCTGTCCTTGGCGATTTTCATGTAGCCGTTCATGCCCCAGCTTTCTCCCCAGCTGAAATAAATCATATTTTCCATTTAGTAGAAAACTTACCAAATGATGGATTTGTTAGGATACTGGTAAGAGGCCAACCTATCAAAATGATCTGGAAAGTCAGAGGGTCTAATCTTGAGTACCAAGCGGTGCCTCACAGAGGAATGTGAACATCGCAGCAGAATACCTTTCTATCATTACATGTTTCAAAACTATCAAACGTGTAGCATTGTACAAAATCAATGTCACACACATGACATTGATACCCTAGAAACCAATGAAGGATTGGGAATTTTATGAGAACATACTGTTAGTAAGTTCTTAGAGCTTCAGGGAGCTCAGCAGTTAAAGAGCTGAGATCTGTTTCAAGAGCGACTGGAAAGCCAGATTGATATTATAGTATGCCCGTAAACCTCATTCCTGAGACATGGACACAGAACCTACCAAGAGCAAGCTGGCAAGCCAGATTAAATAGTTAACTCTTAGATCAGAAAAGAACACTGCCTTAATATAGAAGTTATATAATGATTGAGAAACAACTGATGCTGACATCAGACCTCTACACATGTTCACTTGTGAACACATGTCCGCAGATGTGCAAACAGTCAAATGCACTTCATCTATGCACATGGGAAAACAAGAAAAGATTCTTTCAAATTAAATGAGACATAATCTTTTAACTTTATATCAAAATATTGCCTGAAAATTACAATTTCATCAAAATCCCCTAGACGTGCATCCAGTATCATTAACCACTGAACCATCTCTCCAGCGCCTGGAATTTCAGATAAAGATTTTTACGACAATTTATACCTGTTCTTGACCAGCCAGTAGTTATTGCCATCTGTTTCATTTCCATCAAATCCATAGCCAACCACCAGAAGTGCATGACTCAAATTATATCTTCTGCAATTTGGTTCATGATAAATGCCTGAGAAATAACACAGAAACTGATGTGAGATGCACAGGACACCTGGCAGTGACCACAGCCACCAACAATAAAACTATTTCAGCCATCACTGAAATGATATAAACTACAATCAGACTTAAGCTAGTTAATTGTTCACAAGAATGCTAATACTCACACATGAGTCGCACACACACACATAGATACAGAGTTTCACAGAAAACTGAAACAATCCAAACTAGTGAGATTTATTGGTAGCTACTAGCTGCATGCATATAAAATGACTCCTTAGAACTTTACAGTTTTGCTACTAGTGTCTCATGCCAAGTTAAACTTACAGGACAAAAATTATTTAATTTCAAGGCTCTGTTATAATTAGATTTCGGATAATCAGTTTCTATAAACAGCTAAAAGGTCTATGAGAGGAGTTGAGAAATTAGTTAACCAATATCTTTTATTAAATGGGACACATTAACTTTCATATGGGGGTTCATACCCATTGAATTAGTACTTAGGACACTTATACAGAGATGAATAAAATCCAAAAACTTAACCATTCATATCACAGTTTTACATATCAGCCAATCTGAGAACGTTTCATGGCAGAGATGCCACAATGGTTTTTTCTTCAAATCTAGAAGGAAATATACTAACCATCTTTGTAGAACATAAGGGACCCATGGTAAGCATCAATTCCAACAGGAATGGGTCCTTTAGTTGCTACAGCATCCATTAAGACATCCTCATCTTCTGGGAGGGCCACAAATTCTCTGATTTTAGCAGCTACATTCTGAGGATTGTATCTGCAGGGTCCTTCCTTTAAAGGTAAAGAGATAAGAGACTCAGTTTCTTCCCTCCATGTCCTGGGAAAGAATCACAACCACCACACTCTGCTCTTTGTAATTGAGCACATAAAAGTTTGCTTGTTATCCTTTTTTTAAATTTATTTATTATGTACACAGGGTTCAGCCTCCATGTATGCCTACAGACCAGAAAAGAGCACCAGATCTCATTACAGATGGTTGTGAGCCACCATGTGGTTGCTGGGAATTGATCTCAGGACCTCTGGAAGAGCAGGCAGTGCTCTTAATCTCTGAGCCATCTCTCTAGCCCCCAGCACATAAAAGTTTGGATTATTGTAAATCATCCCAGGAAGTGAAACAGTACTGAAATAGCTAGAATTGAAAATAAGTTCTCTTGTCCTCAGTTACAACCAATACAACCTCCTATCCATAAGAATTTTTATTGCTGCAATGTAAGTAGAGAATGTGCTTTCATATTCCAGCCACCAGACCCAAATAATCATCTAGAAACTATATTAGTTAAATCAATATTTGGCCAATGCCTCAGGCATTTTCATGGCTAGCTCTTATATCTTCAATTAACCCATTTCTATGAATCTATGTATTGCCACATGACTGTGGCTTACCAGTAATGTTCAGCCACATGGAATCACCTTGACGCTGATTTCTCTCTGTCTCTGACTCTCTCTCTCTGTTCGCATTTCCCACCTAGCTTTACTTCACTATGTCACTGGCCAAAACAGCTTTATTTATCAACCAATAAAAGTAACACATATACAATAGGATAACTACATCACTGAAGAGATCTCTATTATATGTACACTACATTCTATATTCTCTATGTATATAAAAGGGAAATACACCAAAATAATCACACCAAAAATATATGCAAAGGTCGATACTTAATGACTAAATGACAGTGTAGAGAGAGATTCTACCATCCAATCTGAGTGCCGAAGATACTGTATTTTATCTACAGTTGTCTTTCACTCAATGTTGAGATGAAATGACAATATATGAGGTCCACTTACTTTTCCTTCATATGGGTAGGTCGCCTCAGCCTCCACACCTCCATTGTGCAAAACATACCGAAAGGCAAAGTATGTGTTACCCCAATCACAGCCGTTATTGCCATGAGGTTTAGAACAGTCCACTAGGTTCTGGACACTCAGAGGAATGAGTTTGCCTGTCTTTTTGTACATTTGTCCTTCTATGGCACCAGTTGCAGCAAAAGCCCAACAAGAACTGCAGTTACCCTAAAGTGAAGAAAATATGGTCTTTCATAAACAAATACTAATTCAGGTAACAACATAAACAGGTGAATAATTTGTGAAAAGAAGTACTGGCAGTTGATAGATGCCTAGAAGTTCTCAGTCTAGAAAACTTGGATGTGGTAGTGTGCACATGCTCCTGTGGGTCCCCCCCCCATTTGTGAAAGACTTTTGCTTTTATTGGTTATTAACAACAATAGAAGGGACATAACTCTACAATGAGATGTGGTAGAAGTTATTATCTGGGAACATGTTTGGTGGTCTGTCAAGATCAATATATATTGGAAAATGTATGAAGATTTCAAAGAAAAAAATACTATGTAAAAAACGAGCTTTGAATCTCTCCTTATTCAATAAGAAAACAGAGAGACACTAAGTTCTTTTCTCTTTACTATGGCTTAAGAAGAAGGGCAGGTGGTAAATTCAAACCTGTTTCCCCACAGGGGTCACATATCCTTCTTTTCGCCAATCCACAAATTTGGGTAAATCACTAAGAGCTCGTTTCCAGATGCCTTTCCCACTCTTGAGAGTTCGCATTGGGAAATCAACCATCATTTTCTTGAATTCTTCATTGGTCTTCAAGAAAGCATACATAAATGATTATAAAAGAAAAGACTCCATGTAAAGCACACAAGAGGACACAGTGTGAAGTAATACATGTCACACTCACCATGTCACCAAAGGCGTTCATTTCCATGGTGTAGCCATTCTTCCCCAGGCCATTCTCCCCATTGTGAAGTTTAATCATTTTCATGTTCTTTTCCCATACTGTTCTCCTCAGTGCTTCTTCCTCCTGGATAAGAACAAAAATGGGTGACATTTCTTTATAATTAAACTCCTGTACAAGTTGATGTAGATTTGCTGTCCACGTAATTAAAGGCCCAGGAGAGCTAGTCTAGGACACAACAGTCAGGCGTTCTCCTTATACTGATGAAAGGGAATCTGGCTACCCATTGCTCACAATGTTCGTGATTAAGGAATCTTAGTGGTGGTAGTTGTGGTGGAGCATCTATGACTTCTAAAATGTCCAGACACTTCCACTCTGAGGCCCTTCTGGACAGTTTCCAGGATACCAACCAGGCTGTATGATTTTTCATAGAGTATCTTCCACTCTTCCCATTCAGCATCCAAACTGGGATCAAGTGCTGAAACACGTGACCCAACTCCTAAGCACAGGACAACCAGGAAGATAACAGGAGCCATAGCTGAAGAGCCTGGATAAGGAAGAGAAATGAAGACATAACTACAGAAATAATTTTTATGCCTTCTTACTCCTTCATAATAAATTAATCCATTGTGGTCAATAAATTTTTGGAATTATACTTTCAAATAATTTTTGAGAGACTGCAGAAAAGTTGTAGGATGTGTTTGACTCAGTCATCAAATGATGATTATTAGATTCTATACAAAATGAAGAGCATGAGTCCAGAATTCTAGCAATGAAACTTTAGGTGAAATGCATCTTATTACTTCAGAAATGTCTTCACCCATTGTGAGGAACAGAAGCAAAAAAGCTATCATAGTCTAGGATATCACTGAGTCGTTGTTTATACCAAGCAAAACTTCTGTCACATGGTATTGGATTCTACTTTCTAGGTGAGCTTAAGGATTGAAACTACATGGCGTCATAAGACTTTCTAATATGCGTAAAGTACTGGGCTTGACATTAACCCTCCCTTCTTTAAATAAACCATTTTAAAATATCTTCTATAAGAATGTTGGAAGAGTCATTTACTACTCCTTGTGTTCTACCCTTCGAACTGTGAATCATATTCTCAGCTCACAACCTATATCAGAATAAAATCACAAAAAAAAAAAAAAAGAAGACAAAAACAAAAAAGTAGGTGGAATACAATAGCAAGATGATAGTGAAATTATAAGATTCTGAACTTGCTGGATCTCTAAAGCAACACTGCCCATAGCACTTGATAGGAACATACCATCTGCAACTACGTCTGTCCATGTGAACTGAAAACAGATCCATTCTGGGGTGTGTGCAAGAGATGATCTCTTCTGGAACAGCAGGTGCCAGTGATATTTACTGGTATTCAAAGGACCTGGTGTAAATCTCTGTGGGCAGATCCAGACTTTCACATAATGCGACCCCACACAAACAGACCTATAAGGGATCTGGTGTCATCTTTGTCTTTGCTACCTATTCCACTATACCTGCACACACCAGGGTTTCTGAGATTAGACCACAGTCTTTGGTATTGATTTTCCCTGGAGTCTCTCAACCCTCACCCCACAAGTACTGATATTCTGGCTTGGAAAATCATGGTCTTACCTCTCTGTGGTGATGGCCACTGCCTTAGTCAACTCCACGGTCTCAATTCCTCAGAGGTTGTTGAGGTTCCAGAGTCTGACACAGCAGTAACTTACCCATGCTATAAATCTCAAATATCTACCCATTTGTACCCGCCCGTCAATCATGCTCTCCCTTTGATTGGCTGTGTTACTGACATGAATAATTCTTCAGGCACTAGTACTTCAGGCTCTTTCTGAGAGATAACCTCTCACTTTCCCTCTGGCATGGCTGTGGGATTCCTCTCTGAACAACAGGAAGCTGACTTTGTGAATCTTGTCAAAACAAGTTGAATAGCAGTCCTGTAGGCTTTGGATCACAGTGTACTGAGCATCTTGTTTTTTGATTACACTTTCTGGAAAAGATGTGTGATGTGCCTTTGCAGTTAGAATGTGCGGCTTTGTTTATCATCCCTGGCAGGAGTTAATCAATGCATACTATTTTGTGTTTACTCTTCAGCTACGATTGGATCATAAAGAACATAGACTCTTGGGGTGCTCTATTTCCATTTGTCGATATGTAATTCATTAGATCTCACAAGACATTTAGGAGATATGAACCTCAAAGGGGCAAGTGGTTTTCAAGGTTCAAGTATAAGAGGGAAAATAAATATCAGGCTGTGGCTGCATCTCTTGAAACTCTGACTTTTCCCTTTTGGATGTTTAATGGGCCCGCCATCTAGAAGCACCATTTACCTGGCATTCTTCATTTTCCTAGCACAACATCAATTCAAAGTTACTATATTTACTGCTTCAGGACCCATCCTGGTGGACTCAGGGACAGTCACTCACATTGTATTGCATTCAGAACCTTTGTGGTAGGATGAAGCATATTTTTGTTACATACCCATTGTGGTAGAGCTGAGTCTTGAGGTTGATTGATTCTTAACTTCCTGAAGCATCTTCACACATTTTTCATAGAGGTTTACAAGTTTGCAGTCTTAAAGCAATGTATGACTGCCTGTCCTGTTATTCAACATCATCATCAGTATGAACTGCCATCTCTTTTGTTGACCTTAAGTATCTGTCTTAGCTGACAGATGAAAATGAAATCTCAAGGTAGTTTTGGTTTGTCTTTCCCTGATGACTAACAGTGCTGAACATTTCTTTAAGTGTTTCTCAACCATTGAGTTAACTCTTTTTAGAATTCTCCATGTAGAGCTATACCTCAGTTTTAATTGTATTATGCTTTCTTGATATAAAATGAAGAAGGAAGGTGATTGTGTGATCTTGAACGTTGAACACCCTGTACCACACAATAGTTTGGTCCAACTATTCCCAGTAAATGTGGATTAAATATAAACTGCCTTTTGACTTTCGAGTCTTTTCCTTGACCCAAAAGGAAAATGAAAATTGCTTGGCCAAAAACACTAATCAAAATATAACCTATGGTCCAAATCTTTCTTTCCTGGGATCTGTGATAAGACCACCAACTCACTCCAGTAATATTGTCTCTCTCTTAAGGATTACTCAAATATCACTTGATGGTATACTTGGATCTGTGTTACTGCCTCCTGTGAGTTTTAAAATTCTTCTAAAAATTCTTCATCCTTAATTTTTAATATATTTTGAAGATCCTGTAAATACTGGGTAAAAAGTTGGCTCACCCTGTACTCTTTGTGTCTAAAATACCCCCAATAATTATCTCCTCAGATAAAGAAGTTACAGTGAGGATTTCTAAAGAAGGATAGATTGATGTGAATTAGTAAATCCATATTTCATACACTATAATCACCCTGGCATAGTTCTCAAATATCAGGGGAGCTTGTTAAATACCATTAGCACACTAACCTTTGAAAGGTACCCATGTGTGAAGAACTGAAGTCAGCAAGCAGGAGAGGAGGACAGGAAATCTTTTTTCTTCATTACCAGGAGAAGTATTACACAGAAAACATCACATCTCATCTATGTGTCTAAACAGAAGAGCTAGTTCACCTTGTACTTTGAATATTTTCAATACTTTATTAATTTTTCAAAATTTCCACCTCCTCTACTACTCCTATTTCCTTCCCACTTCTTCCTCCCCCTCCAGTCCTAAGAGAGGGCAGGGTACTCAGACCTGTGGGAAGTCGACGGCCCTCCTCCCTCCATCCAGGCCTGGGGGGTGACCATCCAAACAGACTAGGATCCCAAAAAACTAGTACATGCAGTAGAATCAAATCCCAGTGTCATTATCATTGCCTTCTCAGTCAGTCCCCATTGTCAGCCACATTCAGAGAGTCTGGTTTGATCACATGCTCTTTCTGTCCCAGGCCAGTTGGTGTTTTTTGAGCTCCCCTTAGATAAGTCACACCGTCTCAGTGGGTGAACAAACCCCTCGTGGTCCTGACTTCCTTGTTCATTTTCTCCCTCTTTCTGATCTTCAAATGGACCTTGGGAGCTCAGTACAGTGCTCCAATGTGGGTCTCTATCTCTATCTCCATTTATCACCGGATGAAGGTTCTATGGTGATATTCAAGATATTCATCATCATGGCTATGGGATAAGGCCAGTTCAGGCACCCTCTCCTCTACTCCACAAGGACCTAGCTGGGGAAATTCCCTTGGACACCTAGGGATACCTCTAGAGTCAAGTCTCTTGCCAACCCTAAAATGGCTCCCTTAATTAAGATATCTTCTTCCCTGCTCCCATATCCACCCTTTGAATTTTTATTTTTTGCTGTTCTATAGTGTTTTCTCCACTTTATTTGTCCAGTTTTACAAACTCAAGAATATACCACTAAGACCCTCATTTGGCAGTATATGTTAGTTGAGGGAAAAAATGGTCAGAACACATGAAAACACTTGAGTGACCTTGGACCAGGCAATTACAGAGAACTCTACCTTGAATAGTCATACAGGTGAACTTCCATCACTCTGTATCCCAGTGACAAATGTTTCTGGACCTGAGTCAGATGCTCTCTGAGCCCTAAGAGATAGATACAATCAGCATGAAGGAGCTAGTCAACAGGAACGGAAGCCTTGGGCCAAAACAATCCAATTCTCCTGAGTCACATCTACGCAAGTGCCTCCTGATAGACGTAAGGAGAACCTTTACTCTCTTTCTCTGTCATGTAGCTGACTTCCTTACACCCTTTCACCTCTATATCTGCCTTGTTGAAATGCCCTTCGTCAGTTAAGAACCAAATGTCGAAATATATCTCAGCAGAGAAATGTCTCAGTGTAATAATTGTTCATGAATGAGCAAAAAAGAACATACTCCATATTTTAAAATTGTGACAAGGCTTCATTCATGGGTACTCCCTGCCGTAGATGAATTCGTGCTCCTCTGAATTTCTGACCACCAGGATCAACTTCACTCATAAGGGACAAATAATCTGTTTCTTTGCACCAAGGACAATGCTCAGGTGCCAAAATGACCAAGCTTTCTGCAGAGTGCTGGAGCATATGGACGGTAAGACATTAGGCACTTAGGATATCCACAAAAGATATGTCTTTTGAATATGTTCAGTACATTGATACAAATATTTCTTATGATACCAATATAACTGGTAAACAAATATTTCAGCAGGCAGGAAACATCTGTTGTGTAGCAATGCTGCTGTTGCTGGGTTCTTCTGTAGAAATTCTCTGGTGAGCACTCTTGGAAGACTTCATGCTTGACTCACCTGAGCTGTGAAGTCCCTCATTTGCGGCATCATGAGGGTGGCAATGGGAGCCATACAGGATATTCTTTTGAGCTTAGATAATGGTTATGACTGACAGGAGGCCTATGTAGGCCTACCTACAATATGAAAGGCAGTGGTCAGTGAGGCCAGGGCCTAAATGGAATCTTTAGTCCTCTCTAAAATAGGCATCAACACCCAGGCTAGAGAATTTATGTCTTTAGAGGACTTCAGTATCATCCTACACTCATTCCCATAGTTCCATTATTTTTAATCTTTTCACTGGGCAGTAGCTTTGTACTAGCAGGGCTCACAGCTGGGGCTGCCTTCCCAGCACACCATTACCAGCTTGGATTTAGCTCATTGGCATATCTCAGATATATCTTGGGCTAGGCTCAAATCTGAGCTGCCGAGTGGCCTTCCTGTAGCTTGCTTATGATGCCTAGCTCTTACCAGAGTCACTGGTGGCAAAGTGTGATCTCATATGCATTACATCATTCTTACTCACACAACATGTTTCATAAATTATCCATTTTTCTTCCTTACATCTAAATTCAGAGACATATGGTGAGATATTGTGTTTTTTTCCTAGACATAATTAATATTCATACTATGCCATCATCTCTTCCCTCATTGTGTCACACACAGAGAGACCTAGGAGAATTACAACAATGAACAACATTTGTTTTTGAATCTGAAATTCTACATAATTTATAGAATACACAGAACTGTGCATTAAGCCCTGAGCACAAAATGGCTAGTACAGGAAAAGCTTGAAAGGAAACCACAATCCTCCAAAACAATGCAGTCAGAACTGCCATAGCAAAAACCATTTTCAGCCTCACCAATTTGGTTCTATTGTGGCTCTTGTTGCTATGCTAGACATCATGACCATGATAATAAAAATTGATTTCACAATTTATAGATCATCATTGGGACGAATGGGATCCATGGCATATGTTTGAAGTAAAATCTATGCTCAAATGTCAAATTCTGCCTTACTCCCAGCCCCATGTTCAGCTACAGATTTTGTATAGTCCAGGCCCACCTGTGTAGGAATGGTGTCATCCCCAGTGGGATGGGCCCCTCTGTGTCAATTACCAATCAAGACAAAAACCCCAAACACATGCGCACAGGCCAATCTGATGGAAGCTCTTTCTCAAAAGAGGGTTTCTTTCCCATCTATGTTTAGTTAACAAACAGAATTAACCATCACAGCTTGTATGGTAAACATAGTCTGCTAGCCTTTATCATGGAGAATTTTTCCCTGTCCTTCAACTCTGTCACATAATTTTGCTGATAATGTTACTGGACTGGCATCTGTGATCTCTTAGAAATAAGAGCACGTTCCTCTAATCCTTTTCGTCTTGTAGTTTATATTGAGGATTTACTTGTTATTCTAATGGGTTTGCCCTTGTTTGTGATTTGTGAATTTTCTCTGGTAGTTTTCAATCCCTCTTTTTGTTGTGGAGTTTCTGTTCTGGTGCTATTTGTTGTTCTGTCTTTTTGATTTTGAACGGGTATGGCTTCTCTTAGTTTGAGCAATTCGGGACGTTGTCTTTTGTGAACATGTTGAAGATCTGGTCTATGCCATCCAGCTGGAATTTCTTTCCTTCTATGCTGACAGTTCATAGATGTTGTCTTTTCATGGTCTACCAAAGTTCTTTATTCATAATTTTCATGTCTGTCTAGATCCTCTTCTTATTTTCAAGGCTTGATATTATCCTTCCAATTGATCAATTTTGTCTCAAAGGCATTCCATATTAGTGTAGTAATGGTGTATTCTATTCATATCAATATATCTCATTTCTTGTCTAATGAAAGGCAAATCACATATACTAGGTGGAAGTAAATCTTCATAGGAGTGGCTTAATTTTCCTTAACACATCTTTTTAACATGCCTTATATACAGACTAGGGTTAAATACCAAATGTAGGTGAATCTAAATATATTTCATTTATATAGACAAAAGATAGACATATGCTTTTACGTCATTATTTGCCAGGCTTTTAAATGCTAATCTCTTGGCTGTCTTTGATCTATATGGTCTTTGATCTGTGATAATCCACCATGACCAAAAGCACTTGGGGAAGAAAAGCTTCATTCAGATTATACATCTACACCACAGTCCATCATCAAAGGTCAAGACAGGAACTCAAGCATGGTGGGTCCTGCAAGCCATGGCTGATGAGGATGTGATGGATTGCTGTTAACTGGCTTGTTCATCATGGTTGCACAGCCTGCTTCTTACCGAACCCAAATCCATCAATTCAAGACTGACTCTGTGCATAATAATGGGTTACAACCCCATCAATATCCTGGCATTTTCATATTTCTCACTGACTTGTCTGGCCCCTTCCATTCACTATATCTGCATTGGGTCTAAGGGAGATACTTATCTACATCTAATCCTGGGGTGTCTTCTCAGAGCTTGTGAGAATAAGTGCTGTCAGAGGTGATATTGGTGTTTGAATTCCTGCTAGATATTTGGGTTTCTAGGATCTTCTCTCACTTTCTCATAGGGAAGTCTAAGCTTTTCAAGACTGACTGACATGTCTGTTCAAATCTGTATGAGCCTGGTTCGATCACTAAATGGAGCTGTTTTTTTTTTTTTAAACCAGGAACAGTGTGTAAGGCTGCTTTTTCCCACACTTTTCCCCATTAGAATATGTCATGTCTCTTTCTGATCATTGCCATCAAGATTGACATCAGACAGAATTATTTACGTAGTTTTAATCTGCATTTCCCAAGTATGTATTTTTAAAACTTTAAAAAGTATTTACTAGCCATTTCTATTTCTTTTCTTGAGAACTTTATTTCTAGATGGAAAGCCCATCTTTCTACTTGTTTTTTTTTCTTGTTTATCATTTTTCAGTGTTGTGCATATTCAGGACACTAATTCTCTATTGGATGTAGAGTTAGTTGATCCCAAATATTCCCTCTGATTTTGTATTAAACAAAAACTGGCTTTTGACTTTCTAATCTTCTCCTTGACACAGAAGTAAAATGAATATTACTTAACCAAAAACACTAATCAAAATATAACCTATGGTGCAAATGCATCTTTCCTGAGATTTGTGAAAAGACCACCAACTTACTCCAGTAAAATTGGCTCTCTCATGGATCACTCAAATACTCCACAATATTGTACTTGGCTCTGCATTATAGCTTCCTGTGAGTTTTTAAATTGTTTTTAAAATTCTTCATCCTTAATTTTTAATATATTTTTAGAACGTGGAAAATCTGGGAAAAGTTGGCACACCCTGTACTCTTAGTATCTGAAATACCCCCAATCATTACCTCCTCAGATACAGAAGTCAGACTGAGAATTTCAAAAGAAAATACTGATTGATTTGAATTAGTAAGTTCATATTTCTTAAAGTATAATCACCTTGGCACAGTTTTCAAATATCAGCGGAACTTGTTAAATTTTCTTAGCACACTAATCTTTGAAAGATACCGATATGTGAAGAACTGAAGTCACTGAACAGGAAAGAATGGAAGCAAATCTTTCCACTTCGTTACCAGCAGAAGTATTACACAATAAACGTCACAAGTCATCTATGTGGCTAAACAGAAGATCTAGTCACACTGTACTGTGAATTTGTTTGCTGATCTCTAAAGGATTCTCCTCTTTATTTTTCTGTTTCCAAATGTAAAGACCCATTCTACAAACTCTAGCATATACCACTAGGACCCTCATTTTTCAGTTTATATTAGTTGTGGGGTAAAATGGTCAGAACACATGAAAACACTTGAGTGACCTTGGACTAGGCAAATACCCTACCTTCGGAAGATGTACAAATGAACTTCCATCTCTCTGTGTCCCAGTGACAAATGATTCTGGACCTTGAGTCAGAAGCTCTCTTTGCCCTAAGAGATAGATACAATCAGCATGAAGGAACTAGTCAACAGAAATGGAAGCCTTGGGCCAAAACAATCCACTTCTCCTGAGTCACATCTACGCAAGTGCCTCCTGATAGACGTAAGGAGAACCTATACTCTCTTTCTCTGTCATGTAGCTGACTTCCTTAAACCCTTTCACATCTATATCTGACAAATTGAAATGTTCTTAGTCAGTTATGAACCAAACATAGAAAAATATCTCAGCAGAGAAATGCCTCAGTGTAATATTTGTTCATGAATGAGTGAAAAAGAACATACTCGACATTTAAAAATTGTGACAAGGCTTCATTCATGGGTAACTCACTGCCATAGATGAATCCCTGCTGCTCTGGTTTCTCTTAGAAGTTAATAGTTAGCCATCTGTCCCTGGTATTTATTTAGGGTAGACGTGATTTATTTAGACATTTATTGTTGCTTCAACCTGATTGCTGATTATAGATCTGTTTAATGATTAAGTTCTTTTTGTCTTATGTTGATGTCATATGTATCCAAATTCCCTTCACAATATAATGAAATAGAGGTTTTGTATTTTTTGATATAATTTTTCTTTAGTTGAAAATAAACTTTTTTCAACCAGTATACCCTGATTATGATTTCTCATCCTATCCTCCCAATTCCTCCCCACATCCCCTGCCATCCAGATCCACACTTCTCTGTCTTTTCAAAACAAATAGTCATGTAAGGAATAATTACAGAGTTAAATATAAGAAGATAATATAAAAGCAAAAATATCAGAATAGGTCAAAACAAACAAAAGAAAAAGACCCAAGAAGAAAACACACAAGAAGATATACATTGAGAGTCACAGTTGTCCACTCTCCACCAGGATTTGATTATTTCCTTATATGGACTTAATATATGTATATTTTTTAAGAAGATTCTACAGCTTTAGGTTGTTGACAGAGGTTTCTGTTACACCTGATCCCACAGCCATTTGTACCAAGAAATGCACAGAACCTACATTAATTATTAACTTGTTTGCCTATTAGCTGAGGCTTCTATTAACTAATATCTAACATCTTACATTAATGCATAATTCTTCTCTGTGTTAGCCACATTGCTTGATACCTGTTATCAGTGAGGCAGTCTCATCTTACTTCTTCTAGGTCTGGATGATGATTGCAAACTGCACCTTTGCTCTTCCCAGAATTCCCCAGTTCTGGTTGCCCCATTTGTACTTCCTGCCTTGCTATTGGCCAATCATGTCCATTCAGCATTTTATTAATGCAATACAACTGACAAATCTTTACAGGATACAAGATTATTGCCCCATAGCATTCCCCCCTTTTTTTTTTGCAAAATAAGAATTCAAAATTCAATCTCCTCTGTTTAGATTTTTCCTGACTATTGTCCATAAAAACTTATAACCAACATTCTAAATGAGTTAAATATCCATAATCAATTTTTTTTGGGGGGGAATGTAAGCATAGTTTTCGAGACTACTTCTTGGTGATTGGAGATGCTGATAATCTTATGGGAACATAAAGAAAATTTAGAATTATGATCAAGTCCTGACTAGGATATTTAGTGAGGCTTGATCATTTCATCCAGCAGTCTTGAGACTGCCCCTGATCTAGAACTCAGGGGAAACTTGAAAAGAGGTCCTCTGAAATGTTGAATCACCTGGATCACCCATTTCTATCAGAGATTTTTAGGGGGCCTTCCTTGGTCAAACCTGATTTTTGTTAGCACTAATTGAATCCAGGGCCTGTCATTTCCTGTGAAATCAAAAGCAAAACCTCTATTCCAAAGTAACATACCTTTTGACTTAAATTTTGAAGTCAAGGCATTTTCAAAATATATATGGTTGGATTAATCCAGCAGCATTCATAATCAAATATCTTTTTGCAATTGAAGCTTCTATTTCAGCCAACAAACAATTAAGAAACAATACAATAGGTCTTTGTTCTTTTTCTTTTCTTTCCCAAGCCTACATATATTTTTTAACATACTGTAAATAATTTAAAGTTTTTTTTTATCTGAATCTATCTTTACTGTATATCTGTCTTTTTCTAATCACATAAGACTTTAATTTGTTAATTGATATGGCTAGGATTAAAGCCATGGCTTTGTTGGCTGAATCCAGCCCATTTCTTTACCTTTCTGAGAGTCTTTCCTCAGGGCAGATGTACTGGCCAGAGCCATGTTTATTCCCACCAATCTATGGAGTTTCAAGGTCACCGCCACCACCAAAAAGCATGCTGTCAGCTATTCATTAAAACCATTTAGGTGTTTCATGATGGGGCCTTTTAAAAAAGCTGCAAGGTTTTTGCAGCTAAAGCAGAGTCAGGAAATCTCTCTTAAATGAGACAGGCTTGCCTTTAGCAAATAAAGCCCACCTGAGAAAATGTTACAACCAAGAAGCCATGCTTAACTCTGTTCTTTTGTGTCTAGACTTAGTTCCTAAGCTCTCTCGGGTTCTGTGTGGATGTACTTGTCCATGCTGGTGCCATTTGTTGACAGAGGTTTCTGTCCTACCCAGCCCTACAGCTGTTTGTCCCCCGGCCCATACACAAACTTCTATATTAATTATAATCTGGTGGGCTTATTATAATCTCAGGCTTCTTATTAACTTATGCTTACATATTACAACAACCTATAATTCTTGTATGTGTTAGTCATATGGCTTGGTACCTTTTATCAGTGAGGCAGTCTCAGCTTACTTCCTCTTTGTCTGGGTGATGACTTCAGGCTGAACCTTTCCTCTTCCCAGAATTCTACTATTCAGTTTGCCCCACCTATACTTCCTGCTTGGTTACTGGCCAATCTGTAATGGATTAATTCAAAATGCTGCGCACCAAATGTAATGGATTAATTCAAAAATGCTGCAGGCTCCCCAGCAGTCCCCAGAACAGCCAATCCCAGAGAGTGATGGCACAGATCCTTGAGTGGCTGCAGCAGGCCATGTGGAAAGTCTGCCAGATGGGCACACATGAGACTATGCCACAGGCCTCCAAAGACAGCTGATCCTGGGCAGCAGGCGAGAGACAGATGATGGTAGGCATGCCATGCAGAGTGAGGTTGGATATTTATTTAGTGGGTTATGGAGATGAAGAGAGCAGAGAGGCAGAGATAGAAGCGGGAGAGGAAGAAGGGGGAAATGAGAAAATTAGGTAGAGGCAGAAGATTCCTTTTTGAGAGGGAGATGGAAAAGGAAGAGACTCAGGCTGCAAGCAGGGAGGAAGATCTGCCTGCCTCAGTGGATGGGGGTGGGGGTTAGGAAGTAGGAGTGGCTTGTCTCTTAAAGAGACAGGACAGACCACTTCACAATCAGCAGTTTATTAAAGCAATACAACTGACAAATCTTCACAGGGTACAAGACCATTGTTCCACAGCACTAGGTTTTCATACAACCATCCAAAAGACCCTTAGTTTTAGTTGTTTCTCCCGTATTCTCTCTCAAGTCCCTCTCATCTCTCCTCCACATCATCACTTATACCTCCTGTTCCAGTCTACCTATCTGCATCCATAACTATATATTATATTTTCTTTCCTTAGGGAGATCTATCCCCACCTTACAGTATGCCAATCTTTTTTTTTCTATGAATAGTAGTTTGCTTATCATCTACTTAACAGTTAAAATCCACATATAAATGAGTACAATATTTGCCTTTCTGGTTTGGGGATACTTAATTCATGCTAATTTTGTTTCTACTTCTATTCACTTACATGTAAATTTTATTACTTTATATTTTTATTTGCAGATTAATACTACTTTCTGTAAATGTGCCATATTTTTTGTCCTTTCTTCCACTGACAATAGCTCAGTTGCTTCAAAATTCTGGATATTATGACCAGACCTGTAGTGAACAAGTTTGTGCAAGTATTTCTGTGGTAGGATTGAGGATTCATTGGCTACACACCCAATAGTGTTGCAGCTTCATCTTATGGTAGTTGGTTGCCATCTTCCTGTGAAAACACCACATCAGTTTCTATAGTGGTTTTACAAGTTTGCAGTTTCCCCAGCAAAGGGTGAGTATCCATCTTACTTCACATCATCACCAGCAGGAGCTGCCACTTGTTTTGTTGATGTTAGATATTTCAACTGGTGTAAAATGACATCTCAAGTAGTCATTTTTATCTGCATTTCCCTGATGTCTAAGGATGCTGCACACTTCCTTATGTGTTTCTCAGACATTTGAGTTCATTCTTTTGAGAATTTCCTGTTTGGATTTGTATTCCAATTTAAAATTGTTTTCTTAATATCCAGGTTCATAAATCCTTATATATTTTGGATATTATTTGACTGTCAGGTGCAATGTTGGTAAAAAATCTTTTCCTATTCTGTAGGCTGCTGCTTTGCTTGAATTCATGTCCTTTGCCTTATGGAAGCTTTCCAGTTTCATGAGACTTTATTTATATTAATTGTTGATATTAGTGTCTGTGGTATTGCTATTTGTGTTCTGTTCATGAAATCGTCTCCAGTGCAAATGCATTCAAGGCTATTCCTCACTTTCTTTTATATTAGGGGCGTAGATATTCAGGATTGAGACTTCCTCTTGATGAATTGATCCTGTTATGAGTATAAAATGTCCCTCTCCGTCTCTTCTGATTGATTTAACTTTGAAGTCAAGTTTGTTAGAAATTAGTATGGCCACACCTGCTTGTTTCTTAGGTCCA
>NW_026067927.1:39897234-39921555 GCF_014885135.2 Alexandromys fortis
AGGGGGTCAGACGGAGGGGGCGGAGAGGGTTGTGGATGCAAGCTGGGTGGGATAGGAAGAGAGAGGAAGTATCGGGCAGAGTAGCCCCTGAGGATGACCAGGAAGTGTAGGAGGGGTGTCTGCGTTCCCTGTCCCGGGCTGCTGCCGCGGTCAGAAACTCACTCACCCCAGTGATGTCTCTCCTGGTGCCTGGACCGGAACTCCTTCTATTCCTCACTTTCTTTATCAGGTTCAGTGAATCTGGTTTGATGGTTGGTCTTTGATCCACTTAGACTTGTGGTTTTTGCAGGATGATCTATGTGGATTTATATACATGATACTACACTATTTTATGATCACCATTTGTTGAAGATGGTGCCTGCCTTTTCCAGTGTATATTTCTGGCTTCTTTATTAAAATCCAGTTCTCCATATGTATGTGGAATTATGTCTAGATTTTGCATTAGATCCTATTCATCAGGATATCTGTTTTTTGTGCCAATATCACCCTGTTTCTATCACCATAGTTTCTAGTATAATTTGGGGTCAGGAACTATGATACCTGCAGCATTTCTTTCATTATTCAGAATACTTTTAGCTTACCTGGTCTTTGATTTCTATATAAGATTGAAATTTGTCTTTTCAATTTCAGTGAAAAATTGTATTCAAATTTTCATGTGAATTGCATCAACTGTGTATATTGCTTTTGGGATGAACATTTTGCCTGTATTCATCCTATCAATCTATGAGATAGGGATGTAGTCCATATTCTGATATTTTTTCAATTTCTTTTTTCTAAGTCTTAAAGTTTTTATTTATCATACATGTTTTTCACTTGCTTGGTTACAGTAACCCCATTGTATTACATTCATCTCTATATATTTGAGGCTATTTTTGTAAGGAGGGCTGCTTGTTTGTTCCTGACTGCTTGGCTGCTCAGACTCAAAATTATCACATAGAATCTAAATTATTTAAATCACTGCTTAGCCCATTAACTCTAGTTTCTTACTGGCTAACTCTTATATCTTAATTTAACGCATTTCTTGTAATCTGTGTATTGCTATGTGGCTGTGGTTTACCAGGTAAAGTTCTGGCATCTGTGTCAAGCTGGGCTACATGGCTGCTCTCTCACTCCTTCTTTCTCCCAGCATTCGGTTTACTTTTTCCTACCTACCTCTATTCCCTGTGAAGGCCCAAGACAGTTTTCTTTATTAACCAATAGTATTCACAGCATACAGAGGGGAATCCCACATCAGTCTAGTGTGAAGATTTTGTTTTTCTGTACTCTTTTAGTACATTTGTCATTTGTATAGGAAAAATGAGGTTTCTCATTTTTGTGAGTAAAATTTCTATCTTAGTGTATTGTCAAAGGCATTTTCAGTTGTATGAGTGCTATTAGATTATTTGAAAGCATAGATACTTTGAGTTATTCTTTTCTAAGTTTTACTTACTTGATCTACTTCAATTGTTTTATTGCTCTAGATTAAGCTGCAAGTACTTTATTGAATAGGTATGGAAAGTGGACAAGCTTTCTTTTAAGTTGATATTGGCTGTGGGCCTGCTGTAACCTGCATTTATTATGTTGAGATATATCTTCTATTCATGTATTTCCAATCTCTGCATTCCTTTCTTTTTAAATGAAACAGTGTTGGGTTTTTGTCAAAGGATTTTTTGCATCTAATAAGTTGACGATACATTTATTTTTCTCTCAGTCCACTTATATGGTAGATTGCATTTATCAATTTAAATATTTTGAAGTACCCTGCATCTCCTTCTTGGATTTGGTTTGCCAATATTTTATTGAGAAATTTTACATATATGTTCATAAGGGAAATTGGTATGTTGTTTTCTTTCTTTGTGGGGCTTTTATATGGCTTTGAGTTTCAGGTTACTTGTGACCTCAGAAGATGAATTGGGAAATAGTCCTTCTGTTTCAATTTTGTAGAATAATTTATGGAGTATTTGCTTTAACCCTACTTTGGAAATCTGGTGTAATTTTGTGATAAATTCAAATGATCCTGAGCTATTTTTAGTTTTAAGACTTTAATGAATGCTTCTATTTCTGGAGGGATTATATGTTTGTTTAAATTGCTTACCTGATTTTTATTTTACTTTGGTAACTGAGAAATGTCAAAAAATTATCCATTAGTTTAGATTTTTCTATTTGGTGGAGTAGTGGATTTTTAAAGTATGTCCTCATTATTATCTAGAGTTTTCTAGGTGTCTGTAATTATATTTTCAATTTCATTTCTAATTTTATTAAATTTGGATTCTCTCTCTCGCTCTGCCTTTTTGCTGATTCACTAAACTTGTCAATCTTATTGTTGTTCTCCAACAACCAATTCTTAGTTTCATTGATTTTTTGTATTGTGTTTTTGTTGCTTCATTTATTGCCCTTACCCTTTAATTTGATTCTTTTGACATTTACTCTTTTTGGTGTTATTACTTCTGTTTGTTCTAAAGCTTTCAAATATGCTATGAAGTTACCAGTATGAAATTTCTCAGATTTCTTCATGAAGACACTTGTTGATATGAACTTGTCTATTAGAAAAGCCTATATTTTGTCCCATAACCCTTTGTATTCTTTTTTCATTCAATACTAGGTAGTCTTTAATATCTTTGTCAATATATTTCTCTCTTAACCCATGATTTATTCAATAGTCACTTCTTTGGTTTTCATTGGTTTTGTAAGCTTCTATTGTTTCTGCTATTGTTGATACCAGTTGTAATCTATCAGATCGGATGGATAAAGGGTGGTATTTCAACTTTCTTATGTCTGTTGAGACTTGCTTTGTGTTTGAGTATGTGGTCAAAAGTGGAGAAACTTCCATTAGTTTCTTAGAAGAAGATATATTCTTTTGTAAAGGGTAAAAATTTCTGTAAATATCTGTTGGGTTCTTTTTTTGGTTTAAGATATTAGTTAATTCCAGAATTTCTGTGTTTATTTTTTCTGGATGTTCTGTTTATTAGTGAGTGTACAGCATTGATTTCACCCACTGTATGGTGTGTAAGGGCCAGTTTATAGGGTCAGTATGTGATTTAAGTTGTAGTTGTGTTTGTGAATTGACTTCATGCATAGATGTTAAAAATTTAAATGTCCCCTTGATGGTGATAAACTCGGATTAGAGTAGTATCCCCTATCTCTTCTGTTAGCGTTTGTTTTTAGTCTGTTTTGTCAGATAGTAACTGAATCCATCAACTTTTATCTGGGGTCCATTTCTTGAGATATCTTTTTAAATCCTTTTACCAGGTTGGTGTTAATGTCTATTTCTTGTACTCAGCAGAAGAATGGATTAATTTTTTTGAAGCCATTCGGTGGTCTTTGAGTCTATTTAAATCATTTGTGTTGAGATTTATCAATGAGCAGTGTTTATTGATTCCTGGTTTTGTTTTTGTTTTATGTTGTGGTATTGTCCCTTCTTTTAATTTTCGTCTTAGGTTATTATTTTCCAGTGTTTTTTTAAGGTTTGGTTAACCTGTTCAGATTGAAGCTTTCCCTATAGCACCTACAATAAGACTGGTCTTTAGACAGGTACTGTTTAAATTTAGGCCTGTCATAAAATGTCTTTCTCAATCTATTTTGGTTGACTGCTTTGCTGGACATAGCAGGCTGAGCTACTTTCTTTGTTCCCTTAGTGTTTTTAGAACCAATTTTCAGGCATTTCTGATCTTAAAGCCTCAATTTTGAAGTAATTTATTATTCTAATAGTCCTGTCTTTTTATGTTACTTGGTCTTTTTACTTGCAACCTTTAATATTCATTCTTTGTTCTGCATGCTTAGTGTATTACTTATTATGTGTTGAGGCAGATTTCTTTTCTTTTTCCAACTATTTTGTGTTCTGTATACTTCTTTTACTTTGACAGGTACTTTCTCCTTTAGTTTAGGTTATTTTCTTCTCTGATGTTATGAAATTTTCTTTGTGACATTAACTTCTGTCTCTCCTTCCTTTATTTCAATTATTCTTAGATTTGATCTTTTTCATGGTATTCTAGTTTTTTTTTAGATTTAATATATTCTCTGACTATGGTATCCTTGTTTTTTATATTTTCTCAATTTACTAAGTGTTTTTTTCCTTCTTTTAGAATCTGTTAATAAGACTTTCTCTGAAGTTTATTTTCACGTTCCTAAATTTTGAATTTTCAGCATTTTCTTCCTTTGAGTTTTATTTATAAATCCTATATCTACTCTTTGGTGTTGAATTACTTTATTCATTTTCTTTGAATATTTCTCTATTGACTTCTTTCATTTTTAAGAAATTCTATCATAGTCATAGAAGCTATTTCCAATTCATAGTCTTGGACTTCAGCTATGTTGTACTGATCAGGGCATACATTAGTAGGGTTGATAGGCTCTAGTGGGTGCTTATACATGGTTAATTAATGAATGAGGGACAGTCACAGCCCAATTCAATGCATTTGAGGATCACATGGTGCCACTGCAAAGCAGAGTGGGGACAAGAATTGAAACTGAGTGAATTTGTGGGAAGGGTCCCGATGTTGGGGCAACATCTGTTGGGGTCCATCCTCAATTGGATTAATATGTTTATTTTCCATATGCTTATATTCCCAATCCAGAAGTTTGGGAAAAGGGCAAAAGAGCACTTTAACTTGATACTTTAACTATCAAACAAAGGAATTACCTCTTTAATACTTGAAACATCAAACAACTGTATCTGGAGTTAAGGATATGTTGTTTATGCAGGGAATGCAGCAATCACACCTTGGACCAAGCATCCTGTATGCAGTCATTCCCTGGGTAAAGCCTTCTGTCATATCCTTGAAGGAGCAGGAATAGGCTTGAACTCTCTGACTTTCAGTCAAGTTGGAAGAGATTTTCTCTATGGGCCACCTTAATACACAAAACACCAAACAACAACACCATAAGCCAAGACATTTTGTTTAAAGCCACACCTTAAGTCACTCTCTTGTCAATAGCATTGAAGAAGCAAGAAAACGTGTGAGCTCTCTGACCTGTAGTCAATGTGGAATGGATCCACTTCTATGGACTCCCACATGTGTGTCAGCTAAAAGTGTCAAATCCAGAAATTATCATAGAGTGTTTGAGAGCAAGGTTGCTGCTGGAAAACAGAACACTGAAAGCAAACCACAACAATGCAGAATGCCACCCATCAAGGAGGACCCCCTCACCCTTTCTTCCAGACACCAGCACAACACTCAGTCCCCACTTCAAGGTGAACTGCATGTTTGACCACAATAAAGTCACTGCACAAAAGATAAGAAACTAGAAATGACACTTGAAATTGATTTTAAATGATTTTATTTATACAGGCATTAAGAGTGAAAATAAAGTTGTCTCCGGAATCATAAACTCTCATTAGTCAGAGAACCAGTTATAAAGCTTGTAATTTGAAATATTTGAAAGCTCCCAGAATTCACACTGCAGTGTGGACCATGAGAGACTCAGCAATTTAACACAGTAAGCAAAGGCTGGTCTTTGAAGTTGATGAACCTTCTGGAAATACAGTCTCCTTTCAATCGCTTTCATTTGGTGGTAAGTCTGTTGACACCTCAGGGATTTGGGCAAATGAAACAATTCCACAGTGGTTGTTTCTGTCCTTGGCAATTTTCATGTAGCCATCCATGCCCCAACTTTCTCCCCAGCTGCAAAAGATCATGTTTTTCGTTTAGTAGAAAACTTATCACGTGATGGAATTGTCAAAAGGCCAACCTAACAAAATGATCAGGAAAGGCAGAGGGTCTACTCCTGAGCACCAAGAAGTGCCTCACACAGGAATGTGAAAACCACAGCAGGATACCTTTCTACCATTACATATTTCAGAACTCTCATGTGTGTTACATTATACAAAATCAATGTCACACACATGACATTGATACCCTAGAAACCAATGAAGGGTTGGGAATTTTATGAGAACATACTGTTAGTAAATTCTTGGAACTTTAGGCAACTCAGCAGTTAAAGAGCTAAGATCAGTCACAAGAGCCACACTGGAAAGCCAGATTAACATTATAGTGTGCATGTAAACCTCATTCTTGAGACATACACACAGAACATACCAAGAGAAAGCTGGCAAGCCAGATTGAATTGTGAACTCTTAGATCAGAAAAGAACACTGCCTTAATATAGAAGTTATATAATTATTGAGAAACAACTGATGATGACATCAGACCTCTACACATGTTCACTGGTGCACACATGTCTGCAGACATGCAGACAGTCAAATGCACCTCATCCATGCACATGGGAAAACAAGAACAGATTTTGTTCAACTTAAATGAAACAAAATCTTTTAACTTTATATCAAAATACTGTCTGAAAATTGCAATCTCATCATGAATTTCTTGGACATCCTTCCAGTGTCATTTACCAATGAACCATTTCTCTAGCTCCTGAAATTTCAAATAAAGATTTTTACGACAATTTATACCTGTTCTTGATCAGCCAGTAGTTATTGCCATCTGTTTCATTTCCATCAAATCCATAGCCAACCACCAGAACTGCATGGCTCAAATTATAACGGCTGCAATTTGGTTCATAATAAATGCCTGAGAAATAACAGAGAAACTGATGTGAGATGCACAGGACACCTGGCAGTGACCACAGCCACCAACAATAAAACTATTTCAACAATCAGTGAAATGATACAATCAGACTTGAGCTAGTTAATTGTTCACGAAAATGCTAATACTCACACATGGGGGCACACACAAAAAATTAAACATACAGTTTCACAGAAAACTGAAAATATTCAAAATAGTGAGATTTCTTTAGAGCTACAAACTGCATGCTTACGAAATGACTCCTCGGAACCTTACAGTGTTTCTACTAGTGTCTCATGCCAAGTTAAAATTACAGGACTAAATTATTTAATTTAAAGTCTCTGTTTCAATTCTATCTCAGATAATCAGTTTCTATAAACATCTAAAAGGTTCACGAAAAGAAGAGGCATTGAGAAATTACTTAAGCAATATATTTTATTAAATGGGAAACATTAACGTTTATCTAGCGGTTCATACCAGTTGAAATTCAGTACTCAGGACTATTATATGGAGATGAGTAAAATCTAGAAACTTAACAATTCGTATCACATTTTTACATAGCAGCCAGTCTGAGAACTTGTCATGACATGGAGATGTTCCAATGGCTTTTTCTTTATATCTAGAAGAAAATATTCTAACCTTCACTGTAGAACTTAAAAGAGTCATGGAGAGCATCAATTGCAGCAGCAACAGGCCCTTCAATTGCTACAATATCCATTAGGAGTACTTCAAATGGTAGGATTTCCGTAAATGCTACGACTCTAGCAGATGCATTCTGAGGATTGTACCTGCAGGGTCCATCCTTTAAAAGGTGAAGATATAAGAGTTTCAGTTTCTTCCCTCCATATCCTGGGAGAAATTCACAACCACCACACTCTGCTCTTTGCAATTGAGCACACAAAAACTGGAATATTATAAATCATCCCAGGAAGTGAAACAGTACTGGAATAGCTAGAATTGAAAATAAGTTCTCTTGTCCTCAATGACAACCAATATTTCCTCCTATCCATAAGAATTGTTTTCCGCAGTGTAAGTTGAGAATGTGCTTTCATATCCCAAACCCAGACCCAAATAACCATCTAGAAACTATATTAGTTACATCAATGTTTAACCAATGGCCCAGACAAATTCATAGCTAGCTCTTATATTTTAAATTAACCCATTTCTATGAATCTATATATTGCCACAAAGGTGTGGCTTACCAGTAACGTTCTGACACCTTTGTCCTTCAGCAGCTACTTGTAATCACCTTGACACTGATTTCTCTCTCTCTCTCTCTCTCTCTCTCTCTCTCTCTCTCTCTCTCTCTCTCTTTCTATCTCTGTTTGAATATCTCAACTGGTTTTACTTCACTAAGTCATTGGCCAAACTGATTTATTCATTAAAAAAAATAAAAGTAACACATATAAGGCAGGACATCCTACATCACGGCAGAGACTCTATTATATGTACAAAAAAAATCAATATTCTCTATGTACACAGAAAGGAACTACACTGAAATCACCACACAAAAAATATATGCAAAGGTCGATACTTAATGACTGAAATGAGACTATAGAGAGAGATTCTACATCCAATCTGAGTGCTGAAGATCGTGGATCATATCTACAGTTGTACCTCACTACGTTGAGCTGAACTGACAACATATGATGTCCACTTACTTTTGCTTCATATGGGTAGGTCGCCTCAGCCTCCAAACCTCCATTGATCCAAGCAGACAAAAAGGCATAGTATGTGTTGCCCCAGTCACAGCCATGATTTCCATGAGATTTAGAACAGTCCAGTAGGTTCTGGACACTCAGAGGAATGAGTTTGCCTGTCTTTTTGTACATTTGTCCTTCTATGGCACCAATTGCAGCAAAAGCCCAACAAGAACTGCAGTTACCCTAATGTGAAGAAAATATGGTCTTTCACAAACAAATGCTAAGTCAGGTAACAACATAAACAGGTGAATAATTCATGAAAATGAGGAAATGGCAGTTGACAAATGACTAGAAAGGAGTTGTCAGTTTCCCAGAGGACTTGGATGCTGGTAGTGTGCACATGCTCCTGTGGGCCCACCCACCACCTTTGTGAAAGACCTCTTGCTTTATTAGTTATTAATGACAATAGAAGGGACATGAACTCTACAATGAGATATGGTAGAAGTTCATATCTGGAGAACGTGTTTGGTGGACCGTCAAGATCGGTATACATTGGAAAATATATGAATTCAAAGAAGAAAAAATATTATTAAAAATCTTTCGTCATTCTATAAGAAAACAGAGACACTAAGTTCTTTCCTCTTCAATATGGTTTAAGAAGAAGGGCAGGTGGCACTGTCAAACCTGGAACCGCACAGGGGTCACATATCCTTCTTTTCGCCAATCCACAAATTTCGGTATATGAGTAACAGATCGTTTCCAGATGCCTTTTCCCCTCTCGTGACTTTGCATTGGGAAATCAACCATCATTTTCCTGAATTCTTTATCAGTCTTCAAGAAAGCATACATAAATGATTATAAAAGAAAAGACTCCATGTAAAGCACACAAGAGAACACAGTGTGAAGTAATGCATGTCACACTCACCATGTCACCAAAGGCGTTCATTTTCATGGTGTAGCCATTCTTCCCCTGGCCATTCTCCCCATTGTGAAGTTTAATCATTTTCATGTTCTTTTCCCATACTGTTCTCCTCAGTGCTTCTTCCTCCTGGATAAGAACATAATACGTGACATTTCTTTATAACTAAACTCCTGTACAAGCTGATGTAGATTTGCTGTCCAGGTGATTAGAGTCCCAGGAGTGCTAGTCTAGGACACAACAGTCACACACTCTCCTCATACTGACGAAAGGGAATCTGGCTACCCATTGCTCACAATGGTTGTGATTAAGCAACCTCAGTGGTGGTAATTGTGGTGGGGCATGTATGACCTCTACTATGCCTAGACAGCTGCACTCTGGGGCCCTTCTGGACAGTTTCCAGGATACCAACCAGGCTGTATGATTTTTCATAGAGTATCTTCCAGTCTTCCCATTCAGCATCCAAACTGGGATCAAGTGCCAAAACACGTGACCCAACTCCTAAGCAAAGGATGAACAGGAAGACAGCAGGACTCATAGCTGAAGAGCCTGGATAAGAAAGAGAAATGAAGACATAACTACAGAAATAATTTTATGTCGTCTTACTCCCTCATAATAAATTAATCCATTGTGCTCAATAAAAGTTTTGAATTCTTCTTCCAAATAATTTTTGAGAGACTGCAGAAAAGTTGTAGGATGTGTTTGAACTGAGTCATGAAATGATGATTATTAGATTCTATACAAAATGAAGAGCATGAGCCCTGAATTCTAGCAATGAAAACTTTAGGTGAAATGCATCTTATTACTTCAGAAATGTCTTCACCCGCTGTGAGGAACAGAAGCAAAAACGCTATCATAGTCTAGGATATCATTGTTTATACCAAGCAAAACTTCTATCACATGGTATTGGATTCTACTTTCTAGGTGAGCTTAAGGGTTGGGACGACACGGCATCATAAGCCTTTCTAATATGCATAAAGTACTGGGCTTGACTTTAACCCTCCTTTTTTTAATAAACCATTTTAAAATATCTTCTATAAGAATTTTGGAAGAGTCATTTACTATTCCTTGTGTTCTACCCTTGGAACTGTGAATCATATTCTCAGCTCACAACCTATATCAGAATAGCATCACAGTACAAAAACAACAGGAGGCCAGAACCATGGAGTAGGTGGAGTACAATAGCAAGGTGATAGTGGAATTATTCGATTCTGAACTTGCTGGATCTCTAAAGCAACACTGCCCATAGCACTTGATAGGAACATACCATCTGCAACTACGTCTGTCCATGTGAACTGAAAACAGATCCATTCTGGGGTGTGTGCAAGAGATGATCTCCTCTGGACCAGCAGGTGCCAGTGATGTTTACTGGTATTCAAAGGACCTGGTGTAAATCTCTGTGAGCAGATCCAGACTTTCACATAATGGGACCCCACACAAACAGATCTATAAGGGATCTGGTGCCATCTTTGTCTTTGCTACCTATTCCACTATACCTATACGCACCAGCATTTCTGAGGATTAGACTAGTCTTTGGTATTTATTTGATTTTCCCTGGGGTCTCTCAACCCCCACCCCACAAATACCTGACATTCTGCCTTGGAAAATAATGGTCTTACCTCTCTGTGATGATGGCTACTGCCTTAGTCCACTCCACGGTCTCAACTCCTCAGAGGTTGTTGAGGTTCCAGAGTCTGACACAGCAGTAACTTACCCGTGCTATAAATCTCAAATATCTATCCATTTGATCCCACCCATCAATCATGCTCTCCCTTTGATTGGCTGTGTTACTGACATGAATAATTCTTCAAGCACTAGTACTTCAGGCTCTTTCTGAGAGATAACCTCTCACTCTCCCTCTGGCATGGCTCTGGAATACCTCTCTGGAAAACAGGAACCTGACTTTGTGATCCTTGACAAAGCAAGTTGAATAGCAGTCCTGTAGGCTTTGGATCACAGTGTACTGAGCTTCTTGTTTTCTGAGTACACTTTCTGGAAAAGATGTGTGATGTGCCCTCGCAGTAAGAATGGGCAGCTTTGGTTACCATTCCTGGAAGGAGATAATCAGTGCATACTGTTTTGTGTTTACTCCTCAGTTGGATCCTAGAGGACACAGATTCTTGGGATGCTCTGTTTTCATGTGTCCATGTGTAATACAGTTGGATATCACAAGACATTTAAGAGATATGAACCTCAAAGGGGCAAGTGGTTTTCAAGGTTGAAGTACAGAAAGGAAATAAATGGCAGGCTCTGGCTGTATCTCTTGAAACTCTCTGACTTTTCTCTTTTGGATATTACATGGGCCAGCCATCTAGAAGCGCCATTTACCTGGCATTCTTCATTGTCCCAGCACAGCATCAATTCAAAGTTACTATATTTACTGCTTCAGGACCCATCCTGGTGGGTTAGGGACAGTCACTCACATTGTATTGCAATCAGTACCTGGAGGCATTCAGAATTAAGGGAAATGTTCCAGGCCCAGAAAACATAAGGACTGAGCAAATTTGCCTCCATGGTTCTGTCTTTAAAAAGAGCTTGTGCAATCTCTTTGTGACTTAGGAAGGCGGCACAGGCAAGGCATGTGTCTGAAGCGTCCCTGCCTAGAAATCAATGGAGGTTATCATGTGAAGCTGTGATGGTAAAACCCACATGGTCTTAGAAATAGAAAGATGTTCTATATGCCAGAGTCAGGAGATACCCAATAATGGGTGCTGATAACAGGGTGTGGAACCAATCCAAGGGAGGGAAGTGTGTTGCAGTCAGCAAAGCTAAAGGATTTTGAAGTCTGAAGAATACATCAGACATAGAGATATAGAACTTGAAGTTTTCTCTTCCAGCTTTAGTAGCTCTTTTGGTATAGTATTTTCTTACAATAAACTCTCTCTTTACCTTTGTAATGGCAATATATTACCTGTACCATTGTCTGCTTGAAAGATTTGATCTGCCTTTAAGATTAATTTTACAAGGGATTACAGTTAAGGCATTGACACAAGTATTAGAGACTTTGAACATTGGACTTTTAAAGAGTGTTGAGACTGCCATAGACTATGGATTATTTTTAATTTGGATTGAATGTATTTCTGCATTCTGATGTGGCTATAAGCCCATGGTTCCAGGGAGGGGAATGGGGTGATATTGAAGAGAATATCTCTCCCACAATCTCACAGATTTGGATGCTTGTTCACTGGTGTGGGACAATTCTGTATTCTGTCAATTATGTTTTAAATAAACGCTTCTTTGCCAGTATCCAGGCAGGAATTATTGGCAGGACAGCCAGACAGGGAGTTGAGGTGGGGCAATGAGAGCAGGGGTACTCTGGGAGGAAAGAAGCTTTTTATCCAAGCCTGTCCAGACACTGAAAATCAGGATGTGACCTACCCCACTAAAAAAGGTACTGAGCCATGTAGCTAGCATAGGCAAGAATAATAGCTTAATATAAGTTGTAAGAGTCAACTTATCATTAGCCTGAGCTGATGGGCCCATAGGTTTTTAACTTATGGAGACCTTTGTGTGATTTTTTGGGGGCCTATCTGCTGTGGGAACTGGGCAGAACACAAACCCCCACAAACAGGCCCTCAAATTAGAGTTCACCAGTGAATAAAAGTATCTGAAGGGATTAGGAGGTATAGCTTTGATGGGGGAAATACATCACTGAGAGTTGGTTTTGAGGTTTCAAAAGCACATGCCAAGTCCAGTATCACTCGAATGTAAAATTCTGTTACTTATCTAGTACCATGCCTGCCTGCTTTTATAATGCTGTGCTCCCTGCCATGATAACAATGGTCAATGCCCCTGAAACTGTAAGACCCAATTAACTATCTTCCTTTATAGGTGTCTCCACAGTCATGTCGTCTCTCTGTAATGGCAGAACACTGACTAAGACAGGCCATATGATTATGTAAATGGAGACTGCACTTTCATTTCATGATGGCCCCCACCTAAATAATCACACAGATACTCTATTAAGTACAATACTGTTTGGCTAATTGCTCAGGAATATTCCTTATTTGCTCTTAAGCCATAAATTAACCAAGTTCTATTAATCTATGTATTGCATACTGATTGTAATTTGGCATCATTCTCCTTCAGTAACTACACAGAGTCACCTTAATTCCACTTACACTCTCCATTTATCTGTGATTGTACTTCCTGCCTAGCTGTATTTTAACTGACCATCGGTGAAAAACAGTTTTATTCATCAACTAATAAAAGCAACACATATACCGAAGGACATACCACATCATGATTAAAAACGATGAAAGTCATTCTTAGAACTTGGTTTATTTTTAGTAACATATGATGTCTAGTTGGTTTACTATCTCCTCTATTACAAGAATGATGTTGGTTATTTCACTGAATCAATATATGTGATTGATATCATTTTGGTTTCCAAATGTTAGTCTGCCACTGAATATTTGGATTAAAGACAATTTGGTCATGAAGAATGATCTTTTTGATGTGTCTTTGGATTTTGTTTGTTAGCATTTTATTGAACCATTTTAGACTCCTCGTAGATCATGGAGATAGGTGTCTAATTTTCCTGTGGTTCCTATGAGTTTATATTTTAATTTGGTCCAATGGTAATAAGGAATTCATAAAGATTTCAAAAATTTGTAATGAGAGGCTTTAATGTGAGAGGATATGGGTGTGTGAAGGGCATTATTATTGAGGGAATAAAGCAAAGGCCATTTGCCTGCTCTGTTTTGTGTAATATTTGAGCATTGGTAATGTCAATTTGATAAAGTTCTGTTACAAGTCCCTAGTTAACCATATGGTCCTGGGCTTTTTGGGGGTGATGAGGCAGATATATTTCAGTGAAACATTAGGTATTTCCTGAACCTTACTGCTGAAAGACTCTAAGGATTTTAGGTTTTCTTGTCTCAAATTTGTTAACTCATATATCTAGATATTTAGTTATTTCTATAACAAATACAATATTTTTTTTCAATTTTATGCTTATGTATGTTCTCTTGTTTACTGAAAATAGATTTTTTTCATACAATGTGTCATGATTATGTTTCCTCCTCCATCAATCTTCGCAACTCCTCTTCACATTCACTGACTTTTTGATGCCAGCCTTTCTGTCTCTTGTAGGAAATGTAAGGGACAAAAGGGAACTAAAGTAAAATAAAACATTAGACATAATAAATACAAATAAGAATGGGAAAAATATACAAACCAATAATCAAAACAAAGGAAGCACAGGCCAAAAAATGTGTAAGAAACAGATATGGACTTAGTGGCATAGTCATCCTTTCTTTTGATTACTTGGCAAATACGAATAGATATCCTTCAGATACGTAAATCATTTAGGAAGTTTCTACAGTATTAGGCTGCCATACTAACACTCAAGTGACCCTTAACTTTGACTGCCTTTCTCTGCATTCTCTGTCTCATCCCAGCATGTGTCCTGATCCCCACTTGAGTCTCCTGCTTCACTACCCTGCTCTCGATGACTATTACTATTAATTTTTGTCCTTCCCGAGAAGATTGATCAGTACCCCCAAGTACATTACTTTGTACCTGTCTTCCATATTCTATGGATGGTAACTTGTTTAACATTTACTTCACAGCTAATCACATATAGAAGAAAATATATTATATCTCTCTTTATGGGTCTTAGCTACCACAATAAATATGATTTTTACTTACATCCATTTACTTCTGAGTTTATTTTTGATCAGTCAAGTCGTACTTCATTGTGTAAGTGTCCCCATTTTCTTTGGACCTCCATCCACTGAAAGATACCTCCATTGTTTCACAGTTCTGATATTGTGACTAGACCAGTAATGATCTTGGTTTATCAAGTACCTTTGTGGTAGGATGAAGCATTTTTTTTGTTACATACCCATTGTGGTAGAGCTGAATATTGAGGATGATCGATTCTTAACTTCCTGAAGCATCTTCATACATTTTTCATAGAGGTTTACAAGTTTGCAGTCTTAAAGCAATGTATGACTGCCTGTCCCATTATTCAACATCATCATCAGTATGAACTGCCATCTCTTTTCTTGACCTTAACTATCTGTCTTAGCTGACAGATGGAAAATGAAATCTCAAGGTATTTTTGGTTTGTCTTTCCCTGATGACTAACAGGGCTGAACATTTCTTAGTGTTTCTCAACCACTGAGTTAACTCTTTTTAGAATTCTCTATGTATAGCTGTACCTCAGGTTTAATTGTAAGGAAATCCTTTTTCTTCATTACCAGAAGTATTACACAGTACATCACATCTCATCTATGTGTCTAAACAGAAGAGCTAGTTCACCTTGTACTTTGAATATTTTTAATACTTTATTAATTTTTTCAAAATTTCCACCTCCTCTACTACTCCTATTTCCTTCCCACTTCTTCCTCCCCTCCAGTCCTAAGAGAGGGCAGGGTATCCAGACCTGTGGGAAGTCGACGGCCCTCCTCCCTCCATCCAGGCCTGGGGGGTGACCATCCAAACAGACTAGGATCCCAAAAAACTAGTACATGCAGTAGAATCAAATCCCAGTGTCATTATCATTGCCTTCTCAGTCAGTCCCCATTGTCAGCCACATTCAGAAAGTCTGGTTTGATCACATGCTCTTTCTGTCCCAGTCCAGTTGGTGTTTTTTGAGCTCCCCTTAGATAAGTCACACCGTCTCAGTGGGTGGACAAACCCCTCGTGTTCCTGATTCCTAGTTCATCTTCTCCCTATTTCTGCTCTTCAAATGGACCTTGGGAGCTCAGTACAGTACTTCAATGTGGGTCTCCATCTCTACCTCCATTTATCACCGGATGAAGGTTCTATGGTGATATTCAAGATATTCATCAGCGTGGCTATGGGATAAGGCCAGTTCAGGCACCCTCTCCTCTACTCCACAAGGACCTAGCTGGGGAAATTCCCTTGGACACTTAGGGATACCTCTAGAGACAAGTCTCTTGCCAACCCTAAAATTGCTCCCTTGATTAAGATATCTTCTTCCCTGCTCCGATATTCACTCTTTGAATTTTTATTTTTTGCTGTTCTATAGTGTTTTCTCCACTTTATTTGATGTCCAAATGTAGAGACCAGTTCTACAAACTCAAGCATATACCACAAAGACCCTCATTTGGCAGTATATGTTATTTGGGGAAAAATGGTCAGAACACATGAAAATACTTGAGTGACCTTGGACCAGGCAATTACAGTGAACCCTACCTTGAAAAGTCATCCAGGTGAACTTCCATCACTCTGTGTCCCAGTGACAAATGTTTCTGGACGTTGAGTCAGATGCTCTCTGAGCCCTAAGAGATAGATACAATCAACATGAAGGAACTAGTCAACAGGAACGGAAGCCTTGGGCCAAAACAATCCATTTCTCCTGAGTCACATCTACGCAAGTGCCTCCTGATAGACGTAAGGAGAACCTATACTCTCTTTCTCTGTCATGTAGCTGACTTCCTTACACCCTTTCACTTCTATATCTGCCTTGTTGAAATATCCTTCGTCAGTTAAGAACCAAACATAGAAAAAATAACTCAGCCGAGATGCCTCAGTGCAATAATTGTTCATGAATGCGTGAAAAAGAAGATACTCCACACTTTAAAATTGTGACAAGGCTTCATTCATGGGTAACTCACAGCCATAGATGAATCACTGCCACTCGGAATTTCTGACCACCAGGATAAACTTCACTTATAAGGGACAAATAATCTGTTTTTTCGCGTCAAGCACAATGGTCAGGTGGCGAAATGACCTATCTTTCTGCAGAGTGCTGGAGCATATGGACTGTAAGACATTAGGCACTTAGGATGTACACACAGGATTTGTCTTTTGAATGTGTTCAGTACATTCATACAAATATATCTTATGATATCTGCATAAATGGCAAACAGATATTTCAGTAGGCAGGAAACATCTGTTGTGTAGTGGTGCTGCAGTTGCTGGGTTCTTCTGTAGAAATTCTCTTGTGAGCACTCTTGGAAGACTTCAGGCTTGACTCACCTGAGCTGTGAAGTCTCTCATTTGCGGCATCATGAGGGTGGCAATGGTAGGCATACAGGATATTCTTTTAGCTTAGACAATGGTTATGACTGACAGGAGGCCTATGTAGGTCTACATACAATCTGAAAGTCAGTGGTCACTGAGTCCAGGGCCCTGCATGGAATTTTTAGTCCTCTCTAAAATGGCATCAACACCCAGGCTAGAGAATTCATGTCTTTGGAGGACAGTAGTATCATCCTATTTGTACTATCAGGGCTCACAGCTTGGTGCTGCCTTCCTAGCACATCAATACCAGCTTGGATTTATCTAGTTAGCATATCTCAGATATATCCTGGCTAGGCTCATATTTGAGCTGCCAAGTGGCCTTCCTGTAGCTTGCTCATGATGCCTAGCTCTTACCAGAGGTACTGGTGCCATACTTTGATATCATATGTATTGTATTATTCCCACCCACACAACATGTTTCATAAACTATCCATTTTTCTTCCTTACATCTAAATTCAGAGACATATGGTGAGATATTGTGTTTTTTTTCCTAGACATAATTAATATTCATACTATGCCATCATCTCTTCCCTCATTGTGTCACACACAGAGAGACCTAGGAGAATTACAACAATGAACAACATTTGTTTATGAATCTGAAATTCTACATAATTTATAGAATCCACAGAACTGTGCATTAAGCCCTGAGCCCAAAATGGCTAGTACAGGAAAAGCTTGAAAGGAAACCACAATCCTCCAAAACAATGCAGCGAGAACTGCCATAGCAAAAACCATTTTCAGCCTCACCAATTTGGTTCTATTGTGGCTCTTGTTGCTATGCTAGACATCATGACCATGATAATAAAAATTGATTTCACAATTTATAGATCATCATTGGGACGAATGGGATACAAGGCATATGTTTGAAGTAAAATCTATGCTCAAATGTCAAATTCTGCCTTAATCCCAGTCCCATGTTCAGCTACAGTTTTTGTGTAGTCCAGGCCCACCTGTGTAGGAATGATGTCATCCCCAGTGGGATGGGCCCTCTGTGTGAATTACCAATCAAGACAAAACCTCAAACACATGCGCACAGGCCAATCTGATGGAAGCTCTTTCTCAAAAGAGGGTTTCTTTCCCATCTATGTTTAGTTAACAAACAGAATTAACCATCGCAGCTGGTTTGGTAAACATAGTCTGCTAGCCTTTATCATGGAGAATTTTTCCCTGTCCTTCAACTCTGTCACATAATTTTGCTGATAATGTTACTGGACTGGCATCTGTGATCTCTTAGAAATAGGAGCACGTTCCTCTAATTCTTTTCATCTTGTAGTTTATATTGAGGATTTACTTGTTATTCTAATGGGTTTGCCCTTGTTTGTGATTTGTGAATTTTCTCTGGTAATTTTCAATCCCTCTTTTTGTTGTGGAGTTTCTGTTCTGGTGCTATTTGTTGTTCTGTCTTTTTGATTTTGAACGGGTATGACTTCTCTTAGTTTGAGCAATTCGGGACGTTGTCTTTTGTGAACATGTTGAAGACCTGGTCTATGCCACCCAGCTGGAATTTATTTCCTTCTATGCTGACAGTTCATAGATGTTGTCTTTTCATGGTCTACCAAAGTTCTTTATTCATAATTTTCATGTCTGTCTAGATCCTCTTCTTATTTTCAAGGCTTGATATTATCCTTCCAATTGATCAATTTTGTCTCAAAGGCATTCCATATTAGTGTAGTAATGGTGTATTCTAATCATATCAATATATCTCATTTCTTGTCTAATGAAAGGCAAATCACATATACTAGGTGGAAGTAAATCTTCATAGGAGTGGCTTAATTTTCCTTAACACATCTTTTTAACATGCCTTATATACAGACTAGGGTTAAATAAAAAATGTAATTGAATCTAAATATATTGCATTTATATAGACAAAAGATAGACATTTGCTTTTACGTCATTATTTGCCAGGCTTTGAAATGCTAATCTCTTAGCTGTCTTAGAGTTAAGGTTGCTGTGATAAACCACCATAACCAAAAGCTCTTGGGGAAGAAAAGCTTCATTCAGATTATACATCTACACCACAGTCCATCATCAAAGGAAGTCAGAGCAGAAATCAAGCAGGGGTGGGACCTTGAAGACATAGCCCATGAGGATATGAAGGAAGAGTGCTGACAACTGGCTTGTTCATCATGGTTGCAGAGCCTGCTTGTTATAGATCCCAAGATCATCAAATCAAAAGTGACACTGTATAGAATAACTAGACACAACCCCATCAATCGGTAAGAAAGGACCCATCATCAGATCAATCTTAAAGAGACATTTTCTTAGTTGAGGTGCTCCCCTCTTTTATTTAGATAATTCCAGTATATATCAACTTGACATAAAAAAAGCACACTGGCATTTTTGTATTTTTCGCTAACTGTGTCTGGCCCCTTCCATTCACTATATCTGCATTGGGTCCAAGGGAGATACTTATATCTACATCTAATCCTGGGATGTCCTCTCAGAGCTTGTGAGAATGAGTGCTGTCAGTGGTGGCATTGCTATTCGAATTCCTGCTAGATATTTGGGTTTGTAGGATCTTCTCTCACTTTCTCATAGCAAAGTCTAACCCTTCCAAGAATAACTGGCATGTCCGTTCAAATGTGTATTAGCCTGGTATGATCACTAAATGGAGCTGTTCTTTTACCAGGAACAGTGTGTAAGGCTGCTTTTTCCCACACTTTTCCCCATTAGAATATGTCATGTCTCTTTCTGATCATTGCCATCAAGATTGACATCAGACAGAATTATTTACGTAGTTTTAATCTGCATTTCCCAAGTATGTATTTTTAAAACTTTAAAAAGTATTTACTAGCCATTTCTATTTCTTTTCTTGAGAACTTTATTTCTAGATGGAAAGCCCATCTTTCTACTTGTTTTTTTTTCTTGTTTATCATTTTTCAGTGTTGTGCATATTCAGGACACTAATTCTCTATTGGATGTAGAGTTAGTTGATCCCAAATATTCCCTCTGATTTTGTATTAAACAAAAACTGGCTTTTGACTTTCTAATCTTCTCCTTGACACAGAAGTAAAATGAATATTACTTAACCAAAAACACTAATCAAAATATAACCTATGGTGCAAATGCATCTTTCCTGAGATTTGTGAAAAGACCACCAACTTACTCCAGTAAAATTGGCTCTCTCATGGATCACTCAAATACTCCACAATATTGTACTTGGCTCTGCATTATAGCTTCCTGTGAGTTTTTAAATTGTTTTTAAAATTCTTCATCCTTAATTTTTAATATATTTTTAGAACGTGGAAAATCTGGGAAAAGTTGGCACACCCTGTACTCTTAGTATCTGAAATACCCCCAATCATTACCTCCTCAGATACAGAAGTCAGACTGAGAATTTCAAAAGAAAATACTGATTGATTTGAATTAGTAAGTTCATATTTCTTAAAGTATAATCACCTTGGCACAGTTTTCAAATATCAGCGGAACTTGTTAAATTTTCTTAGCACACTAATCTTTGAAAGATACCGATATGTGAAGAACTGAAGTCACTGAACAGGAAAGAATGGAAGCAAATCTTTCCACTTCGTTACCAGCAGAAGTATTACACAATAAACGTCACAAGTCATCTATGTGGCTAAACAGAAGATCTAGTCACACTGTACTGTGAATTTGTTTGCTGATCTCTAAAGGATTCTCCTCTTTATTTTTCTGTTTCCAAATGTAAAGACCCATTCTACAAACTCTAGCATATACCACTAGGACCCTCATTTTTCAGTTTATATTAGTTGTGGGGTAAAATGGTCAGAACACATGAAAACACTTGAGTGACCTTGGACTAGGCAAATACCCTACCTTCGGAAGATGTACAAATGAACTTCCATCTCTCTGTGTCCCAGTGACAAATGATTCTGGACCTTGAGTCAGAAGCTCTCTTTGCCCTAAGAGATAGATACAATCAGCATGAAGGAACTAGTCAACAGAAATGGAAGCCTTGGGCCAAAACAATCCACTTCTCCTGAGTCACATCTACGCAAGTGCCTCCTGATAGACGTAAGGAGAACCTATACTCTCTTTCTCTGTCATGTAGCTGACTTCCTTACACCCTTTCACTTCTATATCTGCCTTGTTGAAATGTTCTTCGTCAGTTATGAACCAAACATAGAAAATATCTCAGCAGAGAAATGCCTCAGTGTAATATTTGTTCATGAATGAGTGAAAAAGAACATACTCGACATTTAAAAATTGTGACAAGGCTTCATTCATGGGTAACTCACTGCCATAGATGAATCCCTGCTGCTCTGGTTTCTCTAAGAAGTTAATAGTTAGCCATCTGTCCCTGGTATTTATTTAGGGTAGACGTGATTTATTTAGACATTTATTGTTGCTTCAACCTGATTGCTGATTATAGATCTGTTTAATGATTCAGTCCTTTTTGTCTTAATTTTAATGTCATATGTATCTAAATTCCCTTCACAATATAATGAAATAGTGGTTTTATATTTTTTGATATAATTTTTCTTTAGTTGAAAATAAACATTTTTCAACCAGTATACCCTGATTATTATTTCTCATCCTTTCTTCCCAATTCCTACCTACATGCCCTGCCATTCAGATCCACACTTCTCTGTCTCTTCAAAACAAACAGTTATATAAGGAATAATTACATAGTTAAATATAAGAAGAATAAAAGCAAAATTATCAGAATAGGCCAAAGCAAACAAAGGAAAAGAGTCCAAGAAGAAACCACACAAGAAGATATACATTGAGAGTCATAGTTGTCCACTCTCCACCAGGATTTGATTATTTCCTTATATGGACTTAATGTATGTATATTTTTTTAAGAAGATTCTACAGCTTTAGGTTGTTGACAGAGGTTTCTGTTACACCTGTTCCCACAGCCATTTGTACCAAAGAAATGCACAGAACCTAAATCAATTATTAACTGGTTTGCCTATTAACTCAGGCTTCTTATTAACTAATTCTTACATCTTACATTAATGCGTTAGTCTTCTCTGTGTTAGCCACATTGCTTGATACCTGTTATCATGAGGCAGTCTCATCTTTCTTCCTCTTGGTCTGGATGATGAAGGCAAACTGCACCTTTGCTCTTCACAGAATTCTCCAGTTCTGGTTGCCCCATTTATACTTTCTACCTGGCTACTGGCTAATCAGCATTTTATTAAAGCAATACAAGTAACAAATATTTACAGGATACAAGATTATTGTCCTATAGCACTCTTCCCCCTCCCCTTTTTTTTTTTTTGCAAAATGAGAACTCTAAATTTTATCTACTCTGTTTAGATTTTTTCCTGACCATTATTCATAAAAACTTATAACCAACATTCTAAAAGAAACAAACATCCATAATCATTTTTTTGAATGTAAGCATAGTTGTCAAAGCTACTTCTTGGTGATTGGGGATGCTGATAATCTTATGGGAACATAAAGAAAATTTAGAATTATTATCAAGTCCTGACTGGGATATTTCGTGAGGCTTGATCATCTCATCCAGCAGACTTGAGGATTTCTTGGTTCTAGAACTCAGAGGAAACTGGAACAGAGGTCCTCTGAAATGTTGGATCACCTGGGTCAGCCACTTTTATCAGAGAGTTTTTAGGGTGTCTTCCTTGGTCAACCTGATTTTTTTTTTAGCAAGAATTAAATCCACAGCCTGTCATTTCCTGTGAAACCAAAAGCAAAACCTCTATTCCAAAGTAACATACCTTTTGACTTAAATTTTGAAGTCAAAGCATTTTCAAAATACATGTGTTGGATTAATCCAGCAGCATTCATAATCAAATGTCTTTTCACAATTATAGCTTCTTCCTAAGCCATCAAACAATTAAAAAACAACACAATAGCATATAGTATTCATATTCTGTGTATTACCATCTTTATGTGATTTTATTTTAAGCTTTATTTTTTTATTTTTATTTTTAATTTTTTTGACACAGGATTACTCTGTGTATCTTTGGCTGTCCTGGAACTCACTATGTAGACCAGGAAGCCCTTTAGCTCATAGAGATCCACCTGCCTCTGCCACCAAAGTGTTAGGATTAAAGGTCTGTGCTACCACACCCAACTTGTTTCCCTACTTTAAGGTCTTTGTCCTTTTTCTTTTCTCTCCCAAGCCTACCTCATTCATACTGAAACATCAAACAACTGTATTTGGAATTAAGTATATGTTATTTAAGCAGGAAATGCAACAATCACACCTTGGACCAAGTATCCTATATTCAGTAATTCCCTGGGTCAAGCCTACTGTCATATCCTTGAAGGAGCAGGAATAGGCTTGAACTCTCTGACCTTCAGTCAAGGTGGAAGAGATTCCCTCTAAGGGCCATCATAAAACACAGAACACCAAACAACCACACCGTAAGCTAAGATATCTTGTTTAAAGCCACACCTTAAGTCTCCCTCTTGTCAATAGCATTGAAGAAGCAAGAAAACAGGTGGGCTCTCTGACCTGTAGTCAATGTGGAATGGATCCACTTCTGTGGGCTCCCACATGTGTGTCAGCTAAAAGTGTCAAATTCAGAAATTATCATAGACTCTTTCAGAGCAAGGTTGCTGCTGGAAAACAGAACACTGAAAGCAAACCACAACAATGCAAAATGCCACCCATCAAGGAGGACCCCCTCACCCTTTCTTCCAGACACCAGTACAACACTCAGTCCCCTATATAAGGTGAATTGCATGCTTGACCACAAAAAAGTCACTACAGGAACCGGACGCGCACGGCGGGCGACGTAGCTAGTGCAGCGGCCGGGACCGGCGGGTACTGACACAGTGGCAGACAACGCAGGCGACAGGGACCAGGGCAACACCAAGAGCAGATCGCCCCAGGACAATTAAATCAAAGAGGTAGGCCTTTGGTTGGCGAGGTCCCGGGCAAACAGGGAACCTGGTTCTTTTCCTGAAGACCCGTCTGAGGGGTGAGAGGGATCTTGGCCCCTGGCAGGAGCCAGGAAACAGAACGAGGGAATTTTGCAAGAGGAGCCTCTGGCCAGCAGGGAAACCTGATCTGGTTTTAAAAGACCAATTAGAGATCGTCAATAGGAGGAGATGGGCAGGCGCCAAGGCAAAAATTCTCCCAATAAGCTGAAAAACAACATGAAAGCACCAGAACCCAATGATCTTACAACAGAAGGACTTGAACACCCTAACACAGAAGAAGTGGAAAAAATCGACTTTATGAAAGCAATAGAGTCCCTTAAACAATATGTAAAAAACACCTTTATAGAAATGGATGAGAAGTATAACAAAAAGTTTGAAGAATTGAGTAAATACGTACATGAGACCCTGGGAAACCAAGAAAAAA
>NW_026067927.1:39926614-39934807 GCF_014885135.2 Alexandromys fortis
GGGGACTTGATTGGGGGAGGGGGAGGGAAAGGGGAGGCGGCGGTGGGGAAGAGACAGAAATCTTTAATAAATAAATAAATAAATTTAAAAAAAAAAAAGAAATAAGCCAAACTAATCCGGGCATTTATAAGTAATAATCTAAAAAAAAAAAAAAAAAAAAAAGTCACTACACATAAGAAACTAGAAATGACACTTGAAATTGATTTTAAATGATTTTATTTATACAGGCATTAAGAGTGAAAATAAAGTTGTCTCTGGAATCATAAACTCTCATTAGTCAGAGAACCAGTTATAAAGCTTGTAATTTGAAATATTTGAAAGCTCCCAGAATTCACACTGCATTGTGGACCATGAGAGACTCAGCAATTTAACACAGTAAGCAAAGGCTGGTCTTTGAAGTTGATATAACATCTCTGGAAATGCAGTCTCCTGCCAAGTGATTGTTTGTGGGCATCAGGCTGCTCACACAAGAGGGTACTGGGCAAATGAAACAATTCCACAGTGGTTGTTTCTGTCCTTGGCAATTTTCATGTAGCCGTTCATGCCCCAGCTTAGTCCCCAGCTGAAATAAATCATATTTTCCATTTAGTACAATGCTTACCACATGATGGATTTGTCAAGAGGCCAACCTAAGAAAATGATCAGGAAAGGCAGAGGGTCTACTCCTGAGCACCAAGAGGTGCCTCACACAGGAATGTGAACATCACAGTAGAATGCATTTCTATTGTTACATGTTTCAAAACTATCAAACATGTAGCATTGTAGGAAGTCAATGTCACACACATGACACTGATACCCTAGAAACCAATGAAGGGTCTGGAATTTTTTTTTTTTGAGAACATACTGTTAGTACATTCTGAGAGCTTCAGGGAGCTCAGCCGTTAAAGAGTTGAGATCAGTTTCAAGAGTGACTGGAAAGCCAGATTGATATTATAGTATGCCTGTAAACCTCATTCTCGAGACATGGACACAGAACATACCAAGAACAAGCTGGTAAGCCAGATTAAATTGTGAACTCTTAGATCAGAAAAGAACACTGCCTTAATATAGAAGTTATAAAATTATTGAGAAACAACTGATGATGACATCAGACCTCTACACATGTTCACTAGTGCACACATGTCTGCAGATGTGCAGACAGTCAAATGCACCTCATCCATGCACATGGGAAAACAAGAACAGATTTTGTTCAACTTAAATGAAACAAAATCTTTTAACTTTATATCAAAATACTGTCTGAAAATTGCAATCTCATCAAAAATCCCCTGGACATGCCTCCAGTGTCATTAAGCACTGAACCATCTCTCCCAGCCCCTGAAATTTCAAATAAAGATTTTTATGGCAATTTATACCTGTTCTTAATTGTCCAGTAGTTATTGCCATCTGTTTCATTTCCATCAAATCCATAGCCAACCACCAGAACTGCATGGCTCAAATTATAACGGCTGCAATTTGGTTCATGATAAATGCCTGAGAAATAACAGAGAAACTGAAGTGAGATGCACAGGACACCTGGCAGTGACCACAGCCACCAACAATAGATCTATTTCTACAATCATTGAAATGATACAAACTGACTTGAGCTAGTTAGTTGTTCACAAGAATGCTAATACTCACACATGGGTGCACATACAGAAACATAAACATACAATTTCACGGAAAACTGAAAATATTAAAAATAGTGAGATTTATTGATAGCAACTTGCTGCATGAACATGAAATGACTCCTTGGAACTTTACAGTTTATCTACTAGTGTCTATTGCCAAGTTAAACTTATAAGGCATAAATTATTTAATTCAAAGTCTCTGTTATAATTTCATTTCAGATAATCAGTTTTGATAAACAACTAAAAGGTCCATGAAAAGGAGAGGAGTTGAGAAATTAGTTAACCAATATATTTTATTAAATGGGACACATTAACTTTTATATGAGGGTGCATACCAGTTGAAATTCTTTACTCACGACTATTATTAGATTAGTAAAATCCAGGAACTTAAGCATTCATATCACATTTTTTACATAGTAGCCAGGCTGTTAACTTGTCATGACATAGAGATGTCACAATGGCCTTTTCTATATCTGGAAAGAAATATGCTAACCTTCATCATAGAACTTAAAAGAATCATGGAGAGCATCAATTGAAGCAGGAATGGGCCCTTGAGTTGCTACAGCATCCATTAGAATATCCTCATCTTCTGGGAGGGCCACAAATTCTCTGATTTTAGCAGCTGCATTCTGAGGATTGTACCTGCAGCGTCCTTCCTTTAAAAGGTGAAGAGATAAAAGACTCAGTGTCTTCCCTCCATGTCCTAGGAGAGAATCACAACCACCATACTCTGCTCTTTGTAATTGAGCATGCAAAATTCTACAATATTGTAAATCATCCCAAGAAGTGAAATGGTACTGGCAGATTTAAAATTGAAAATAAGTTCTCTTGTCCTCAGTGACAACCAATATTTCCTCCTATCCATAAGAATTTTTATTGCTGCAGTGTAAGTTGAGACTGTGCTTTCATATCCCTTCCACCCAGACAAAAATAATCACCTAGGACCTATATTAGTTGCATCAATATTTGGCCAATGGCTCAGGTATATTCATAGCTAGCTCTTATATCTTAAAATAACCGATTTTTATGAATTTATGTATTGCCTCAAAACTGTGGCTTATCAGTAATGTTCTGACATCTTTCTCCTTCAGCAGCTACATGGCATCACCTTGACACTGATTACTCTCTCTTTCTCTCTATCTCTGTTTGAATATCACAATTGGCTTTACTTCACTAAATCATTGACCACAACTGATTTATTCATTAGCCAATAAAAGCAACATATATACAACAGGACATCCTATATCATGACAGAAATCTCTATTACAGGTACAATATATTCTATATTCTCTATGTACATAGAAGAGAACCACACCAAAACCATTGCAACAAAAATATATGCAAAGGTCAATATTTATTTACTGAAATGAGAGTATAGAGAGAGATCTATCACCCAATCTGAGTGCTGAAGATCGTGTATCATATCTACAGTTGTCTTTCACTCAATGTTGAGGTGAAATGACAATATATGAGGTCCACTTACTTTTCCTTTATATGGGTAGGTCGCCTCAGCCTCCACACCTCCGTTATGCAAAACATACCGAAAGGCAAAGTATGTGTTACCCCAATCACAGCCATTATTGCCATGAGGTTTAGAACAGTCCACTAGGTTCTGCGCACTCAGAGGAATGAGTTTGCCTGTCTTTTTGTACATTTGTCCTTCTATGGCACCAGCTGTAGCAAAAGCCCAGCAAGAACCGCAATTGCCCTAAAGTGAAGAAAATATGGTCTTTCATAAACAAATACTAACTCAGGTAACAACATAGACAGGTGAATAATTTGTGAAAACAAGGAATTGGCAGTTGACAGATGCCTAGAAAGAAATTGTCAGTCTCAAAGAAAACTTGTATGCTGGTAGTGTGCACATACTTTGTGGATCCTCCCACCCATATTTGTGAAAGAATTCTTGCTTTTATCAGTTATTAATGATAATAGAAAGGACATGAACTCTACAATGAATGAAATGTGGTAGAAGTTCATATCCATAGGATGTGTTTGGTGGACTTTTAAGATCTATAAATATTGGAAAATGTATGAAGATTTCAAAGAAGGAAAAATATTTTTAAAAATGAGCTGCAAATCTCTCCTCATTCTATAAGAAAACAGACACTAAGTTCTTTCCTCTTCAATATGGTTTAAGAAGAAGGGCAGGTGGCACTGTCAAACCTGGAACCGCACACGGGTCACATATCCTTCTTTTCGCCAATCCACAAATTTGGGTAAATCACTAAGAGCTCTCTTCCAGATGCCTTTCCCCCTCTTGTGAGTTTGCATTGGGAAATTACCCATCATTTTCTTGAATTCTTCATCGGTCTTCAAGGAAAAGTACATAAATGATTATAAAAGAAAAGACTCCATGTAAAGCACACAAGAGAACACAGTGTGAAGTAATACATGTCACACTCACCATGTCACCAAAGGTGTTCATTTTCATGGTGTAGCCATTCTTCCCCAGGCCATTCTCCCCATTGTGAAGTTTAATCATTTTCATGTTCTTTTCCCATACTGTTCTCCTCAGTGCTTCTTCCTCCTGGATAAGAACATAATACGTGACATTTCTTTATAACTAAACTCCTGTACAAGCTGATGTTGTGGATTTGCTGTCCAGGTGATTAGAGTCCCAGGAGAGCTAGTCTAGAACACAATAGTCACACATTCTCCTCATACTGATGAAAGGGAATCTGGCTACCCATTGCTCACAATGGTTGTGATTAAGCAACCTCAGTGGTGGTAGTTGTGGTAGGACACTTATGACCTCTACTATGCCTAGACAGCTGCACTCTGGGGCCCTTCTGGACAGTTTCCAGGATACCAACCAGGCTATATGATTTTTCATAGAGTATCTTCCACTCTTCCCATTCAGCATCCAAACTGGGATCAAGTGCCAAAACACGTGACCCAACTCCTAAGCAAAGGATGAACAGGAAGACAGCAGGACTCATAGCTGAAGAGCCTGGATGAGAAAGAGAAATGAAGACATAACTACAGAAATAATTTTATGTCGTCTTACTCCCTCATAATAAATTAATCCATTGTGCTCAATAAAAGTTTTGAATTCTTCTTCCAAATAATTTTTGAGAGACTGCAGAAAAGTTGTAGGATGTGTTTGAACTGAGTCATGAAATGATGATTATTAGATTCTATACAAAATGAAGAGCATGAGCCCAGAATTCTAGCGATGAAAACTTTAGGTGAAACGCATCTTATTACTTCAGATATGTCTTCACCCATTGTGAGGAACAGAAGCAAAAAAGCTATCATAGTTAGGATATCACTGAGTCATTGTTTATACCAAGCAAAACTTCTGTCACATGGTATTGGATTCTACTTTCAAGGTGAGCTTAAGGATTGAGACTATATAGCACCATAAGTCTTTCTATTATGCAGAAAGTAGTGTGATTGACTTTAACCCTTCCCTTTTTAGTACAACATTGTGAAATATCTTCTATAAAAATGTTGGAAAAGTCATTTACTATTCCTTGTGTTCTACCCTTGCAAATGTGAAATAAAATTCCCAACTCACTACCTATATCATATGAAAAACCAACAGGAAGCCAGAACCGTAAGAGTAGGTGAAGTACAATAGCAAGTCGATAGTGGGATGATCAGTTTCTGAATTTGCTTTTTCTCTAAAGCAACACTGCCTAAAAGGACTTGATAGGAACATACCATCTGCTACAACATCTGTCCATATAAACTGAAAACAGATCCATTCTGGGGTTATGTGCAAGAGATGATCTCTTCTGGACCAGTAAGTGCCAGTGATGTTTACTGGTGTTCAAAGAACCAACTGTAAATCTCTGGGGACAGATCCAGACTTTCACGTAATGGGACTCTATCTAAACAGAGCTATAAGGGATGTGGTGTCATCTTTGACTTTCCTACCTCTTCCACTACAGCTATACACACCAGGGTTGCTGAGGCTTATATTATAGTCTTGGTGTTCACTTGATTTTCCCTGGAATCTCTCAAAACACCTCCCCCAATGTCACCTACATTTCTGCCTTGGCAAACACAGGGTCTTACCTATCTGTGGTGATGACTCAGTTCAGTCCACAGGTTCAACTCTTCAGAGGTGGTTGAGGTTCCAGAATCTGGCACAGCAACTCATGCGATGAATCCCAAATATCTTTCTATCTGAACCCGCCCCTCTCTCATGAACTGCTTTGGATTGGCTGTGTTAATGACAGAATTAAGTCTTCAGGCACTAGTACTTCAGGCTCTTTCTGACATATAACCTTTGACTTTCCCTCTGGCATGGCTGTGAGACAACAGGAAGCTGAATTTGTGAACCTTGTCAAAGGAAGTTGGATAGAAGTCCTGTAGGCTTTGGATCACATTATACTGAGCTGCTTGTTTTCTGAGTACACTTTCTGGAAAGGATGTGTGATGTGCCCTTGCAATTAGAGTTAGAGGCTTTGGTTACCATCCCTGGCAGGAGTTAATCAATGCATTCTGTTTTGTGTTTACTCCCTAGCTATGGTGGGATCCTAGAGGACACAGATTCTTGGGATGCTCTGTTTCCATGTGTCAGTGTGTAATACATTGGATCTCACAAGACATTTAGGAGACATGACCATCAAAGGCCAAGTGGTGTTCAAGGTTGAAGTATAAGAGGAGATATAATTGGCAGGCTGTGGTTGCATCTCTTGAAACTCTCTGACTTTTCTTTTTTGGATGTTACATCGGCCTGCCATCTAGAAGCACTATTTACCTGGCATTCTTCATTGTCCCAGCACAGCATCAATTCAAAGTTACTATATTTACTGCTTCAGGACCCATTCTGTTGGGCTCAGGGGCAGTCACTCACATTGCATTGCAATCAGTACCTGGAGGCATTCAGAATTAAGGGACCATGTTCAAGGCCCAGGAAACATAAGGACTTAGCGAACTTGCCTACATGGTTCTGTCATTAGAGGGAAAGATATAAAAAGAGGTTGTGGAATCTCCCTTTGTGACTTAGGAAGGCTGCTCAGGCAAGGCATTTGTCTGAGGCATCCCTGCCTGGAAGTCAAGGGATGCCATTGTGTGAAGCTGTGAGGGTGGAGCCCAGATCGCCTTAGAAACAGCAATATGTTGAATATGCCAGAGTCAAGAGATACCCATTAAGAAGAGCTGATAACATGGCTTGGAAACAACCTAAGAGAGAGAACTCTGTTGCAGTCAACAAAGGTGAAATGAGTTGGATATCTGAAGAACACTTTGACATCAGACATGAGGATGTAGAATTTGGAGTTTTCCCTTCTAGTTTTAGTTTCTCTTTAGGTATAATCATTCCTCACAATAATCTTTCTTCAACTTTGTAATGGTGATGTATTTCCTGTGACATTGTATGTTGGAAGGATTTTATCTGCTTTTAATCTCAATTTTACAGGAGATTACAATTAAGACACTGACACAAGTATTAGAGACTTTTACATTAGACTTTTCAATGGTGTTGAGACTCTTACAGACTACAGAATATCTTTAATTTGGATTGAATGCATTCCTGCATTCTGATGTGTCTATAAGCCTATGGTTCCAGGGAGGGGAATTGGGTGATATGGAAGAGAATATCTCTCCCACAAGCTCACAGATTTGAATGCTTGTTCACTAGTCAATGAAACTATCTGAAGGGATTAGGAGGTATAGCTTTGATGGAGGAAATACATCACTAGGAGTTGGTTTTGAGGTTTCAAAAGCACATGCCAAGTCCAGTATCACTCGAATGTGAAATTCTCAGTTACTTATCTAGTACCATGCCTGCCTGCTTTTATACTGCTGTGCTCCCTGCCATGATAACAATGGATAATGCCCCTGAAACTGTAAGACCCAATTAACTATCTTCCTTTATAGGTGTCTCCACAGTCATGTCGTCTCTCTGTAATGGCAGAACACTGACTAAGACAGGCCATATGATTATGTAAATGGAGACTGCACTTTCATTTCATGATGGCCCCCACCTAAATAATCACACAGAAACTGTATTAAGTACTACACTGGCTAATCTCTCAGGAATATTCCTTGTCACCTCTTACACTATGAATTAACCAGTTTCTATTAATCTATGTATTGCCGCATACTGAAGCATACTTATAATGCTTTGGCATCTTTCTCCCTCAGCAGCTACACAGAATCTTCTCACTCTCCCTGTATCTTTGTTTGAACTTCTTGCCTATCAGTATTTTAACTGACCATAGTTCAAACAGCTTTATTCATCGACCAATAAAAGCAACACATATACTGAAAGATATACCACATCATGATTCAGAAATGTAAAACACATTCTTAGAACAAGGTTTTTATTTGGTAACATATGATGTCTAGTTGGTGTACTATCTCCTCTATTACAAGATGACACATTTAAATTTCTTTTATGTGTATATGTATTTTCAGACACTTCTACCATAATTGGTTTTTATATGGCTTTTCAAGATGCTTTAAATGTTAGTTATCCATCCATTTCTTCCTCCACCAAGAGTGAAGGATACTTAATTCAAAGAAAGCAACAAATCATTATGTTCATAAGTGAAAATGTTGCAGGACAATTCTGTATTCTGTCAATTATGTTTTAAATAAATGCTGATTGGTCAGTAGCCAGGCAGGA
>NW_026067927.1:39935158-39950035 GCF_014885135.2 Alexandromys fortis
ATATTCTGAGGCTAGAATCAGTTTGGCCCAAGTCTCAAACATCAGGTAAGTCATTTAAATTTGATTAACACACTTTGCTTTTAAAGACATTCATTAACATGAAAGTTAGAATCTTAGAAGGAAAGAATGACAGGGACTCCGTCTTATTCACCTCTAAAGGTTTTCACATAAACCCCATATACTCTCTATGTGGCTAAACGTAGCATGCTAAAATCACACTGCCCTCTGAATTTCTTTGTCGATCTTTAGAGGCATTCATTATATATTTTTTCTCTCTTCCAATTGTGTAACCTACTCTTCAAAGTCTAATAGATACCACTAAGATTCTCCTTTGGTAGAATGTATGAGCTGTGGGGACAAAGTGACCAGAATGCAAGAAGACAACTGAGGGACCTTACATCAGGAAATTACAGTGAACCTTAGCTTGCAAAGAATTACAGATGAACTTCCATCACTCTGTCCCAGTAGCCAATGATTCTGGACCTTTGGGCCAGTATTCTTTGAGCCCTACAAGACAGACACAATCAGCAGGAGAGATCTAGTCAATAGCAAAGAAAGCCTTGGGCCCAAACAGTATATCCATCCTGAGTCACATCTACCCAAGTTCCTCCTGCTAGAGATGATGTGATCATGTACCCTCTTTCTGTATCGTGACTCTAACTTCCTTACATTCTTTTAATTCTAACCTTCCTCATTAAGATGTCCTTTGTTAGTTAAGAACCAAGCAGAGAAAAATAACTCAGCAGAGAATTGCCTCTGTGTAATATTTGTTCATGAACGAGTGAAAAAAATTTCCACATCTTAAAATTGTGACAAAGCTTCATTCAGGGGAAACGCACTGCCTTAGATGAATCTCTGGTGCCTGGAATTTCTGACCGCCAGGATGCAGTTCATTTGACAGGGCCAAATAATCTGATGTTTGACGCCGAGGACAATGTTCAGGTGCGAAAGTGATCCTTTTTTCTTTTCCAGAGTGCTCGTGTATATGGACTGTAAGAAATAGGCATTTACGATGTCCACACAAGATTTTCTTTTGAATATATTTAGTATATTCATACAAATATTCCTTATAATATGATACCTATATAAATGGTAAACAGATATTTCACCAAGCAGGAGACGCTTGTGTAGAAATAACGTCGCCACTTCTCCAGTGAGTTTGCAATATTTCAGGCTTGACCCACCTGTGCTGTGAAGCCCTTCATCTGTGGCGTCTGGAGGGTGGCACTGGTAACCTCCAGGAGATCCTTTTGAGCTTAGTCAATGACTATGACTGATAGGAGGCCTGTGTGTGCCTACCTACAGTTCTGAAAGTCATTGATTACTGAGGCTAGGGCCCTGCATAACACTAGTCTTCTAGTAAATTGGCACCAACACATAGGCTAGAGAATTCTTGTCTTTGGAGGACAGTAGTATCATCCTACACCCATTCCCATAGTTCCATTATTTTTTATCCTTTCATTGGGCAGTAGCTTTGTACTATCAGGGCTCACAGCTGGGGCTGCCTTCCTAGCACATCATTACCAGCTTGGATTTAGCTCATTGGCATATCTCAGATATATCCTGGGCTAGGCTCATATCTGAGCTGCCTAGTGGTCTGCCTGTAGCTTGATCATGAAGCCTAGCTCTTACCAGAGTCACTGGTGGCAAAGTGTGATCTCATATGCATTATATCATTCCCACCCACACAATATGGTCCAAAAATTACCCCATTTTTTCTTTCTTACACTAGTAGAATCTTAATTCAGAGACATATATTAGGGTCTTGTATGCTTTTCCCTAGACATTATTAGTATTCATCATCTCTTCCCTCATTGTGCCACACACAGAGAGACCTAGGAGAATTACAACAATGAACAGCATTTCTTTTTGACTCTGAACTTCCACATAATTTATAGAATCCACTGAACTGTCCATTAAGATCTGAGCTCAACATTGCTTTTACAGGAAAATCTTGAAACCACAATCCTCCAAATCAATGCAGTTAGCATCAACCATAGCAAAAACCATGTTCAGCCTCACCAATTTGGTTTTACTGTGACTCTTGTTGCTATGCTAGATATCATCACCACAAAAAAATTGGGATAATAAAGAATTTATTTCACAATTTATAGATCATTATTGAGAGAAACAAGGCATGGAATTCATGGCTTATGTTTGAAGTAAAAAACCATGCTCAAATGTCAAAATCTGAGTTACTCCCAGTCACATGTTCGGCCATGGTTTTTTTGATTTTTGTTTTTGTTTGTTTGTTTGTTTTGTTTTGTTTTTGGTAGAGCACATTGTGTGGGATTCCCCTCTGTATGGTATGATTTCCATTGATTAATAAAAGACTGCCTTGGACCTATAGCAGGGCAGAACTTAGTTAGGTGGGGAAGAGACAGAGTCAGAGAGAAACCATGTAGTCCCGCCAGAGGCAGATCCTGTGAATTTTAGCTGGTAAGACACAGCCACGTGGTGATACACAGATTACTAGAAATGGGTTAAATTAATATAATTTAGTCAATAAGAAGCTAGAGCTAATGGGCCAAGCAGTGATTTAAATAATATGGTGTCTGTGTAATTATTTCAGGTCTGAACTGCCAAACAACTGGGAACAAACAGTGGCTCCTTAAGAAGAGCCCTGAGCCACCTGTGTAGGAATAGTGTCACCCTCAGTGGGCTGGGCCCCTCTGCATCAATTACCAGTCAAGACAAAACCCCAAACACATGCCCACAGGCCAATCTCATGGAAGCTCTTTCTCAAAGGAGGTTCTTTTTCCCATGTATGTTAAGTTGAAAACCATGATTAGCCATCATGGCTGGTTTGTCAGACTTAGTCGGTTAGCCTATATCATGGAGAATTTTTCATTGTCTTTAAACTCTATCAAATAATTTTGCTGGTAAGGTTGTCTGGACCGGCATCTGTGATCTCTTAGAAATAGGAGCACATTGCTCTAAACTCTTCTGTCTTGTAGTTTACATTGAGATTTTGTTATTCTAATGGGTTTGCCCTTGTTTGTGATTTGTGAATTTTCTCTGGTAATTCTCAATCCCTCTTTTTGTTCTGCCTATTTACCCCTTTAAATTTAAATGATTTGCGGAGTTTCTGTTCTGGTGGTACTCGTTGTTCTGCCTTCTTGTTTTTGAACAGGTAGGACTTCTCTTAGTTTGAGGAGTCTGGGAAGTTTTCTTTTGTGAATACAGTGAAGATCTGGTCTATGTTACCCAGCTGGAATTCTTTTCCTTCTATGCCGATAATTCATAGATGCTGTCTTTTCATGGTCTCCAAAGTGCTTCTTTATTCATAATTTTCATTGACTGTCCAGATCCTCTACTTTGTCTTCAAGGTTTGATACTGTGTTTCTGATTGATCAATTTTGCTTGTAAGGCATTCCATAGAAGTGTAGCAATGGTGTCCTCTACTCATATCAATATATCTCATGTCATGTTTAATGAAAGGCAAAGCACACACACCAGATGGAAGCTAATCTGTGTTACTGGCCAATTTTCCCTGACACATCTCTTTAACATGCTTTATATTCAGACTAGAGTTAAATAAGAGATGTGGTTGAATCCAAATACATTTCATTTATATAAACAAAAGATAGAAATTTGCTTTTATGTCATTATTTGCCAGGCTTTGAAATGCTAGTCTCTTGTCTGTCTTTGAGTTACTGTTGCTGTGATAAACCATCATAACTAAAAGCTCTTGGGGAAGAAAAGCTTCATTCAGATTATACATCTACACCACAGTCCATCATCAAAGGAAGTCAGAACAGAAACCCAAGCAGGAGTGGGACCTTGAAGACATAGCCGATGAGGATATGAAGGAAGAGTGTTGACAACTGGCTTGTTCATCATGGTTGCACAGCCTGCTTGCTATAGATCCCAAGATCATCAAATCAAAAGTGACACTGTATAGAATAACTGGACACAACCCCATCAATATTCTGGCATTTTCGTATTTCTCACTGACTGTGTCTGGCCCCTTCCATTCACTATATCTGCATTGGGTCTAAGGGAGATACTTATCTACATCTAATCCTGGGGTGTCCTCTCAGAGCTTGTGAGAATAAGTGCTGTCACGTCACGAGTGGCATTGCTGTTTGAATTCCTGCTATATATCTGGGTTTATAGGTTCCTCTCTCACTTTCTCATAGAAAAGGCTAACGCTCCCAAGATTGATGGGCAAGACTATTCAAATCTGCAAGAGCTAGGTATGATCACTAAATGGAGCTGTCCTTTTATCAGGAACAGTGTGTAAGTGTCCCCTTTCCCATTTCCACATCAGAATCTGTTTTCATGTGTCTTCCTGATCATTGCCATTATGATTGGCATGAGATGGAATTATTTATATAGTTTTAATCTGCATTTCCCAGGTATGTAAACATTTTGAAAGCTTTTAAAGTGTCTACTAGCCATTTCTATTTCTTCTTTTGAGAACTTTCTGTCCAATTTGAAAGCCCATCTTTCTAATTGGTTTGTTTCTTGTTTATCATTTTTTCGGTTTTGTGCATATTCAGGACACTAATTCTCTGTTGGATGTAGAGTTAGTGAATATTTTTCTCCCATTGTGTTGGCTAATTCTTCTCTCATTTGATACTTTCCTTCGCTTCATGGAAACTGTCATTTAATAGAGTCCAGTTTGTAAGGTGCTGATCTTAGTTCCTATGCCATAGTCCAAATCAGAAAGCATGTCCATGTGATGCTATGGTAAAGTATATATCCTAGTTCTTTAAAAAAAAAAAAAAAATTTTTTATTTATTTTACATCTCAGCCAGAGGTTCCCCTTTTTCCTTTTCTCCCAGCCCCCTACCAACCACTCTGCTCCCACCCCCAATCCACTCCTCTTCTGTTCTTTTTAAAGAAATGACAGACCTCCCATGAATATCAACAAAACATGGCATATAAAGTTGCAGTAACTTGACATCTCCTCATGAACACATACTGCTTGACTGTGTGTCTGCATCTGTTTCCAACAGCTGCTGAATGAAACCTCTCTGATGACAACTGGGCCAGTCACTAAGCTCATCACAGGAGATGGCCAATTCTTGCTATGCATCTGGTATTTTTAAGTATCTTTGCTTTTGTCATCCTTGTAGATTCCTGGAAGATTACCTTGTGTCATGTTTTGAAATTTCAGATTATTAGGTTTTAGGCTGAGATGTCTGATGCATTTTGATTTGAGGTTTTCTTTTTGTTGTTTTCTTTCCCTCAGAGTTAAGTAGAAGCTTCCAACGACACCTCTGCAAATAAAGGTTTTGTACCATCAATTTTTGAGGATATTGCGTTTCTTTCAACATTTTTTGTTTGTTTTGGTGTTTTTATGTTTTTTCTTGCTATTTTTGTTTGTTTGTTTTTACATCCGGTAAAAACAGTCAAATAGGTATAGCTGAATGCATTTATATCAGACCTCTCTATTTTTTTCCATTTAATTATCTGTCTTTTTCATATGTCTATACTATGCTATCTCAAGGTAGTTTTGAATTGCATTTTTCTGATGACTAACAGCGCTGAACATTTCTTCAAGTGTTTCTCAACCATTAAGTTAGCTCTTTTCAGAATTCTCTATGTAGAACTATACCTCAGTTTTAATTGTATTATATGTTTTCTTGATATCAAATGAAGAAGGAAGGTGATTGTGTGATCTTGAACTTTGAACACCCTGTGATACACAATAGTTTGGTCCCAACTATTCTCCTGGACAAAGAAGTAAAATGAATATTGCTTGGCCAAAAACACTAATCAAAATATAACATATGATCCAAGTGCATCATTCCTGAGATTTTTGATAAGGCCAACAACTAACTCCAGTAATGTTGGCTCTCTTTTATTGATTACTCAAATACTACTCGATGGTGTATTTGGCTCTGCACTACAGCTTCCTATGAATTTTTAACATTTTTTCTTTGTTCATCCTTAAATTTTAATATATTTTCTAGATCCTGGAAATACTGGGTAGAAAGATGACTCTCCATGTACACTTTGTGTCTGAAATACCCCCAATCATTACCTCCTCAGATAAAGAAATCAGATTGAGGATTTCAAAAGAAAAGACAGATTGACTTGAATTGGTAACTCTATATTTCTTAAACAAGAATCAACTTGGCACGGTTCTCAAATATCAGGGCAGCTTGTTAAATTCTATTAGCACACTAACCTTTTAAATACACCCATGTGTGAAGAACTGAAGTCACCAAGCCGGAGAGAATGGCACGAAATCTTTCCTCTTCATTACCAGCAGAAGTGTTACACAGTAAACCTCACACCTCATCTATGTGGCTAAACAGAAGACCTAGTTCACACTGTACTGTGAATTCGTTTGGTGATCTCTAAGGGCTACTTCTCTTTATTGTTCTATATCCAAATGTAGAGACCCATTCTACAAACTCTAGCGTATACCACTAAGACCCTCATTGGGCAGTATATGTTAGTTGTGGAGACAAAATTGTCAGAACACATGTAGCCACTTGAGTGACATTGCATCGGGTAATTACAGTGAAATTGGAAAGTCATAGAGATGCAGTTCCATCACTCTCTGTCCCAGTGACAAATGATTCCGGACCTTGAGTCAGATGCTCCCTGGGCCCTAAGAGATAGATACAATCAGCATGAAGGAGCTAGTCAACAGGAACGGAAGCCTTGGGCCAAAACAATCCACTTCTCCTGAGTCACATCTACGCAAGTGACCCCTGATAGACGTAAGGAGAACCTTTACTCTCTTTCTCTGTTATGTAGCTGACTTCCTTACACCCTTTTATTTCTATATCTGCCTTTTTTGAAATATTCTTCGTCAATTCAGAAGCAAACATAGGAAAATAACTCAGCCGAGAAATGCCTCATTGCAATAATTGTTCGTGAGTGAGTGAAAAGAACATACTTCACATCTTTAAATTATGACAAGGCTTCATTCATGGGTAACTCACTGTCATTGATGAATCCCCGCTGCTCTGAATTCCTGATTGCCAGGATGCATTTGACTTGTAATGGACAAAATATCTGTTGCTTGGTACCAAGGTCGATGCTCAGGTGAAAAAATGACCCATCTTTTTTGTAGAGTGCTGAAGCGTATGGACTGTAAGACATTAGGCATTTAGGATGTCCACAAAGGATTTGTCTTTTGAATATATATAGTATATTCTTACAAATGTTACATGTAATATGATACCAATATAAATGGTAGACAGATAGTTCACCAAGCAGGAAATACCTGTTGTGCAGAAACACTGCTACAACTGCTGGGTTCTACTGGAGAACTTTTCCAGTGAGTACACTTGCAATCCTTTACGCTTGACCCACCTGTGCTGTGATGTCTCTCACCTGTGGCATCTTCAGGGTGGCAGTGGTATCTATCCAGGATGTTCTTCTGAGTTTAGTCAATGGTTATGCCTGACAGGAGGCCTGTGTCAGCCCACCTAAGATTCTGAAAGTCAGTGGTCACTGAAGCCAGCGGCATGCATGAAGTCTTAGGTCTTCTAGCAAATGGGTATCAACACAGAAACTATAAAATTCATTTCTTGGGAGGACATCAGTATCATCTTACACTCATACCCACAGTTCCAGTTTTTTTTTTAAATCTTTTCCTTGTACAGTAGCTTTGCACTATCAGAGCTCAGTGCTTAGGGTTGACTGTCTAGCACATCAGTAGCAGCTTGTAATTAGCTCATTGGATTTAGCTCACTGTTATATTCTGGGCTAGGTAGGCTCATATCTGTGCTGCCTAGTGGCCTGCCTGGAGCTCGTTTATGATGCTTAGTTTTTACCAGAGTTCCTGGTGCCAAACTGTGATCTCATTGATATGATTGATATGATCATTCCCACTCACGCAACATGACTTATAAATTACCCCAAATCTTGTCTTCCTTATACTGGTGTGTTGCGGGAGGTCCTTCCGCCCCTCCAACCAATAGCTGCTGTGATACCAGCCCATTGGTGCGTGGTCTCTCTCCCTTTAAAAAAGCGGCTATTTCCTCTGCTCGCTCTCTTCACTTCCTGCTCCGCCGGAGACTAGACTCCCTTCCTGGTTGTGCAGATGGCTGTTGTCTGGGACGGTGATCTGTAAGTTTTCCCCTTTAAATAAATAACACCCTATTAATCATAACTCCAAACTGGTGTGGCCTTGTTTGTGACTTACGCCTTCACTGGTGGAATGTAAATTCACTGACATGCATTAATGTGTAGTGTGTTTTTCCCTAGACATGGTATTCACACTATGGTATCATCTCGTTGCTTCACTCACACACAGACATAGGAGAATTGCAACCACGAACAACATTTGCTTTTGACTCTGAACTTCCACACAATTTATAGAATATAAAACTTAAGTCCAAATGGATCAAAGACCTCAATATCAGTCCGAACACACTGAACCTGATAGAAGAGAAAGTGGGAAGTACCCTACAGCAGATGGGCACAGGAGATCGCTTCCTATGTATAACCCCAGCAGCACAGACACTAAGGGCAACATTGAATAAATGGGACCTACTAAAGCTGAGAAGCTTCTGTAAAGCAAAGAACACTGTCACTAAGACAAAAAGGCAACCTACTGACTGGGAGAAGATCTTCACCAACCCCGTAACAGACAAAGGTCTGATCTCCAAAATATATAGAGAACTCAAGAAACTAGACTCTAAAATGCTAATTAACCCAATTAAAAAATGGGGCACTGAACTGAACAGAGAATTCTCAAAAGAAGAAGTTCAAATGGCCAAAAGACACCTAAGGTCATGCTCAACCTCATTAGCAATCAGGGAAATGCAAATCAAAACAACTTTGAGATATCATCTCACACCTGTCAGAATGGCTAAAATCAAAAGCACCGATGATAGCCTTTGCTGGAGAGGCTGTGGAGGAAGGGGTACCCTCATCCATTGCTGGTGGGAATGCAATCTTGTGCAACCACTTTGGAAATCAGTGTTTCGGTTTCTCAGGAAATTCGGGATCAACCTACCCCTGGACCCAGCAATACCACTCTTGGGAATATACCCAAGAGATGCCCTATCATATGACAAAAGCATTTGTTCAACTATGTTCATAGCAGCATTATTTGTAATAGCCAGAACCTGGAAACAACCTAGATGCCCTTCAATGGAAGAATGGATGAAGAAAGTGTGGAATATATACACATTAGAGTATTATGCTGCGGTAAAAAACAATGACTTCTCGAATTTTGCATGCAAATGGATGGAAATAGAAAACACTATCCTGAGCGAGGTAACCCAGACCCAAAAAGATTAACATGGGATGTACTCACTCATAATTAGTTTCTAGCCATAAATAAAGGTCACGGAGTGTATACCTGGTGAACCTAAAGAAGCTAAATAAGAAGGTGAACCCAAGGAAAAACATATAGTTATCCTCTTGGCTATGGGTTTATCATTTTTTTTTTTAGTTTGGCGCCTATTAAAGATAATGTTTCTCTGTGGGATTTAGAGTAGTCAGTGAGTATTTTTCCACTACTATGTGGGCAAATTCTTTTCTCAGCTGATACTTTCCTCTGCTTCATGGAAACTGTCATTTAATGAGGTCCAGTTTGTAAGCAGCTGGTCTTAGTTCCTGTGCTACAGAGTCCAACCCAGAAATGTCATCCATGTGACACTAGGGTGAAGTGTATATCCTACTTCTTTCTTCAAATAAAAAAATTAATTATTTATTTATTTTATATCCCAGCCACAGTTTGCCCTCTGTCATTTTCTCCCAGTCCCTTGCCTCTACTTTTTTTGTTTCCTCCTGCAATTCACTCCTATTCTGTTTTTGTTTAGGAAAGGATAGATCTCTGATGAGTATCAACAAAACATGACATAGCAAGTTGCACTAAGTCTTGGCACCTTCCTGTATAGTAAGGCTTGGCAAGGTGACCCAGTAAGAGGTGTAGGGTTCTAACAGCCAGTGTAAGAGTCAGAAATAGGGTCTGTTCCCTCCGCGTGGTTTCTCATAGAGGATCACACTATGCACCTGAAACAGATGTAGACTGCCAGGTGAGTCCAAAACAGGTTCCCTGGTTGTCAGTTCAGTCTCTGTGAGTTCCTGTGATGCCAGTTAAGCCGATTCTGTGTGTGTTGTTTGTGGTATCCTTGACTTCTCGAGTGCCTGCAATACTTTTTCCTCCTCTTCTGTAGTGTTCGACAAACTGCACTTTATGTTTGACTGTGTGTCTCCATCTTCTTCTATCAACTGCTGCTGAATGAAGCCTCTCTGATGTCAGTCTGGCTAGGCACCGATCTGGTCACAGGAAATGGCCAGTTCAGGCTATGTATGTGTTCTTGCTGAGGATTTAACTTCAGGGATTTCTTGTAGATTCCTGAAAGAGTCGCTTGTGCCAGGTTTTGAAGCTACAGATTATTAGGTTTTAGGATGATGTTTGATCCATTTGGAGTTGACTTTCTGTTTGTTTGTTTGTTTGTTTTTCTATTGTTTTGTTTTCTTTCCCAGGATGAAATAGAAGCATCCAACTCCGTTTCTTCAAATAAAATTTTGTACCATCAATTTTTGAGGACTTTGTATTTCTTTCCATTTTTTTTTTGCTTGCTTTGTTAGCTTTTAGTTTATTTTTCTTGTTTTTTTTTTCATTTGTTTTGTGTACTGTAGAAACAGTCATGTAGGAATATCTGGCTCCTCTATTCTTTTCCATTGCTTTATATGCATATGTCTCTTTCATATGTCAGCATCATGCTGTTTTCATTATTGTGGCTCTGCACTATCATTTGAAATTATGTAGGATGCTGCTGCTTTTAGCATTCTTTTGGTTCAAGATTACCTCAGTTATCATGGTACTTTGTGTGCCCATAATGTTTCTGTATTGCTTATTTATGTGTGATAAATAAATCTAGAATTGTGGTTGGTGAAGATCTTTTCCCATTCATTGGGATGCCCTTTTGTCTTATTGACTGTGTCATTTGCTTTACAGAAGATTCTTAGTTTCAGGAGGTCCCATTTATTTATTGTTGCTCTCAGGGTCTGTGCTACTGGGGTTATATTTAGGAAGTGGTCTCCTGTGCCACATGCTTTGAAGGCTACTTCCTACTCTTTCATCTATTAGGTTCAGAGTGATCAGATTTATATTGAGGCCTTTAATCCATTTGGTCTTGAGCTTTATTCATGGGGATAGATATGGATCTATTTCATTCTTCTGCATGTTGACATCCAGTTATACCAGTACCATTTGTTCAAGATGCTTTCTTTTTTCCATTGTATAATTTTAGCTTCTTTTTCAAAAATCAACTATTCATAGGTGTGTGGATTAACACCTGGATCTTCAATTCTAATCCATTGGTCAACCTGTCTATTTTTATGACAGTACCAGGGTGTTTTCAGTACTGTAGCTCTAGAATAGAACTTGATGTCAGGATTGGTGATGCCTGCAGAAGTTCCTTTATTGTACAGGATTGTTTTGGCTATCCAGGGTTTTTTGTTTTTCCTTATGAAGTTGAGTATCATTCTTTCAATGTCTGTTAAAATTTGTATTGGAATTTTTGTGGGGATTGCATTGAATCTATAGATTGTTTTTGGCAGGACTGTCATTTTTATTATGTTGATCTTACCCATTCAAGAGCATGAAAGATCTTTCCATTATCTGGTATGTTCTTCAGTTTCTTTATTCAAAGGGTTAAAGTTCTTGTAGAACATTTCTTTCACTTCTATGGTTAGTGTTACCCCCAAGATATTTTATGTTACTTGTGGCTATTATGAGTGGTGATGTTTCTCTGATTTACTTCCAGTTTCTTTATCATTGTTATGTAGGAGGGCTACTGATTTTTTGAGTTGATTCTATGTCCTGCCCCATTTCTGAAGGTATGAGTTTCTTGGTAAAGATTTTGGGGTCAATTATGTTTATTGTCATATCATCTGCAACTAGTGAAAGCTTGAATTCTTTCTTTCCAACTTGTATCCCCTTGATCTCCTTTTGTTATCTTATTGTTCTAGCTAAAACTTCAAGAACTATTTGAAAAGAAATGGAGCAAGGTGACAGGCTTTTCTTGTTCCTGGTTTTAGTGGAATCGCTTTGAGTTTCTCTCCATTTAATTTGATGTTGCTTGTCAACTTGCAGTATATTGCTTTTATTATGTTTAGATACATTCTTTTTGTATCACTGATAACTCCAAGACCTTTATAATGAAGGGTGTTGGATTTTGACAAATGTGTTTTCAGCACCTAATGAGATGATCTTATGGTTTTTTTCTTTCAGTTTATTTACATGGTAGATTACATTGGTAGATTTTTGTATATTGAACCATCCCTGCAACTCTGGGATGGAACCAACTTGATCATAGTGTGATCTTTTAATGTGTTCTTGGATTCGGTTTGCAGCAATTTATAAAGTATTTTTGTATCAATGTTCATGAGGAAGATTGGTCTGTAATTCTCTTTCTTGGTTGAATCTTTGTGTTATTTTGGTATCAGGGTAACTGTAGCCTCATCAAAAGAACTTGGCAATGTTTATTATGTTTCTAATATGTGGAAGACTTTGAGGAGTACAGGTGTTAGCTCTTCTTTGATGTTCTGGTTGAGTTCAACTGAAAGCATCTGGCCCTGATCTTGATCTTCTTCTTCTTCTTCTTCTTCTTCTTCTTCTTCTTCTTCTTCTTCTTCTTCTTCTTCTTCTTCTTCTTCTTCTTCTTCTTCCTCTTCCTCTTCCTCCTCCTCCTCCTCCTCCTCTTCCTCCTCCTCCTCCTCCTCCTCCACCTCTTCTTCTTCTTCTTCTTCTTCTTCTTCTTCTTCTTCTTCTTCTTCTTCTTCTTCTTCTTCTTCTTCTATTCTTGATGTTCATCTGTTTCCTTGAAGGTTATAGGTCTATGTAAATTGTTTACCTGGTCTTGTTTTAAGTTTGGTATGTGGTACCTATCCAGAAAATTGTCCATTTCTTTTACATTTTCCAATTTTGTGCAGTATAGGTTTTTGTAGTATGACCTAATGAGTCTCTGGATTTTCTCAGTGTTTGTTGTTATGTCCCCACTTTCATTTCTGAATTTATTAATTTGGAACTTCTCTCTCGCCTTTTGAGTAGTTTGGATAAGGATTTGTCTAAGTTTTTAATTTGCTCAAGGAACTAGCACTTTGTTTTATTGATTCTTGGTATTGTTTTCTATTTTGTTGATTCTGCCATCAATTTGATTATTTCCTGTCATATACTCCTCCTGGCTGAGTCTGCTTCTTTTTGTTCTAGAGTTTTCAGGTGTGATATTAAATCACTAGTGTGAGATTTCTCTACTTTCCTTATGTAGGTACTTAGTGCTATGAACTTTTCTCTGAGTACTGCTTTCATAGTGTCCCATATGTTTGGGTAGTTGTTTCTTCATTTTCATTGAGCTCGCAGAAGTCTTTAATTTCTTTCTTTATTTCTTCCTTGATCCAGTGGTGATTCAACTGAGCACTGTTCAATTTCTATGAGTTTGTAAGCTTTCTGCAATCAGTATGTTGTTGAATTCTAACTTTTATGGGGAAACAATAAGTACAGAGGTTTATTTTGATTTTTTGTATTTGTTAAGGTTTGTTTGTTACAAAGTATGTGGTCAATTTCAGAGAAGGTGCTAGGAGGTGCTTAGAAGAAGGTGCTTTTGGGCAAAATGTTCTGTAGATGTCTCTTTATTCCATTTGAGTCATGACATCTGTTAGTTCTCCTATTTCTCTGTTAATTTTCTGTCTGGTTGAGATGTCCATTAGGGAGACTGGAGTCTTCTACTATTAGTATGTTGGGTTTGATGTGAAATTTAAACTTTAGTAATGTTTCTATAACACATGTGGGTCCTCTTGTTCTTGGGGCATTGATGTTCAAGATTATGACTTCATCTTGACTAAGTTTTTTTGTGATGAGTATTAAGTGTTCTTCCCCATTTCTTCTGATTGATTTTAGTTTGAAGTCTATTTTATTAGATATTAGGATTGCTACAGTCAATTGTTTCCTGGTCCATTTGATTGGGAAATGTTTTATTCCACCCCTTTACTCTGAGGTAATGTTTGTCTTTTAGGTTGAGGCATATTTCTTGTACACAGAAGGAGGATGGATCCTCTTTTGTATCCATTCTTATACCCTGTGTCTTTTCATAAGTGAATTGAGTCCACTGATATTAAGAGATTTTAATGACCAGTGACTGAGAATTCCTGTGATTTTTAAGTGATTGTGTTTGTATGATTCCCTTCTATGGGGTTTACTGGTGTGAGGTTATCAGTTGCTTGTGATTTTGTGGGTCAGTTAGCTTCCTTGGGTTGGTGTTTTTATTCTAGTACTTTATCTAGGGAGTAATTTTTGGATAGGTAGTGTCTAAATCTGATTTTATCATGGCATACCTTGTTTTTCCCATTGCTGGTGATTGAAAGCTTTGCTAAGTATAGTAGTCTGGGCTTGCATCCATGGTCTCTTAGTGTGGCTACAGCACCTCTCCTTCAGGACCTTCTGCCTTTCATGGTTTCAAATGTGAAGTCAGGTGTAATTATGATTGGTTTGTCTTTATATATTACTTGGCCTTTTCCCTTTGCAGCTCTTAACATTCCTTCTTTATTCTGTATGTTTTGCCTTTGGTTGTTAAATGTCAAGGGGACTTTTATTTTGGTCCAGACTATTTGGTGTTCTGTAAGCTTCTTGTACCTTATAGGGATATCCTTCCTTAGGTTGGGAAAGCTTTCTTCTGTGATTTTATTGAATATATTTTCTGTGCCATTGATCTCATGTTTTCTTCTTCTATTCCTATCATTCTTAGGTTTGATCTTTTTATTGAGTCCCAAATTTTTTGGGTTTTTTTTTGTTTTTTTTGTTTGTTTGTTTGTTTTTTTCATTTTTTTTATTTTATTGAGAATAAGAAAAAAAAAGTTTCTGCCTCCTCCCAGCCTCCCATTTCCCTCCCCCTACCCCCACTCTTCTCCCCCTACCCCCTCCCTCCCCCCCCCCCCCCCCCCCCCCCC
>NW_026067927.1:39956407-40115336 GCF_014885135.2 Alexandromys fortis
CTGCCACGGTCAGAAACTCACTCACCCCAGTGATGTCTCTCCTGGTGCCTGGACCGGAACTCCTTGCTGCTTGCCGTATCTCGTAAACAAAGGACCTACCTAGCTCGCTGCAGGCAGGCTAGTGGGGACAAAGGAGCTAGCACCCTCCCGTTTGCCCTGCTGATTCGGATTCGGTCCTAGAGCCCCGAACAGGCTGGGCTGGGAGATGTTATGTGGTCAAAGAGGGAAGGGCTGTTTTTTTTTGTTTTTGTTAAGAATTTATTGGATTTAACATTTTCTTTTACCAACGAATCTATTTCCTCTATAGGATCTTCAAACCTGAGATTCTCTCTTCTATGTCTTGTATTCTGTTGGTTATGCCTGCATCTGCAGTTTTTTTTTTCTGCTATAGCTGAAAACCAAAAAGCATGCAGTCAGTATTTCATCAACACCATTTAAGTGTTTTGTGGTAGGACATTTTGAAAGAGCTGCAAGGTTTTACAGCTCAAGCTGAGTCAGGAAGCCTCTCTTAAATGAGAGCACTTGTCTCTAGCAAGAAGAGCCCATCTGAAAAAAATGCTGTTATTAAGAAGCCATGTTTAACTCTATTGTTTTTTATCTAGAATAACTTTCCAAGCTCTCTCAGGCTTATGTGGATGCAATCACCCCATGTTGGGCACCGTTTGTTGTCAGATGTTTTTCTGTCACATTTGGTCCCTCAATCATTAGGTCCTAAAGAAATCACACAGAGGTATACATTAGTTATAAGCTGATTGGCCCATTGATGGAGGAAGGTCATTGGTTAATTATAATAAAGAAAGTGCTTGGCCCTCATAGGTTAAAACATAGGTGGGAGGAGTAAACAGAACAGAATACTGGGAGGAAGAGGAAGTGAGCTCAGAGATGCCATGCTCCACTCTCTCGAGCACAAGTGATGAAGCAAGCCGCCAGGTCAGACATGCTGTTTTTTTTTTCCTGTAAGACCGGTGCTACACAGTTTATTAGAGATGGGTTGATGGGGATATCAGAATTAGCCAGTAAGGGCTAGAGCTAATGGGCCAAGCAGTGTTTAAAAGAATACAGTTTGTGTGTTGTTATTTCTGGTGTAAATCTAGCTGTGCGGGAGCTGGGTGGGACAAAAAGCAGACCCGCAGCTCCTACAACAGCCCATTATCTCAGGCATCTTATTAACTCTTATAACTTATATTAACCTATTATTCTTATCTATGTTAGCCACATGGCTCAGTACCATTTTTGGAGGGGCAGTCACATCTTGCTTCTTCTGTGGATGGGACAGGACTATAGAAAGAACTTTCCTTTTCCCAGAATTCTCCTGTTCTCCTTGATCTGCCTCTACTTCCTGTCTGGTTGTCTTGCCTATACTTCCTGCCTGGCTACTGACCAATCAGCATTTATTTAATATATAATTGACAGAATGCAGACCACTGTCCCACACCATTTCTCTCCTCATTTGCCTTTTCATTCCTCCTTTAAGAATTCTTTTCATAGCTATAAAGGCTATTTCTGTCATTGTCATGTGTTTCAGCTATGTTACACTTATTAGAGCCTACTTTAGTAGGGTTTCTAGGCTCCAGTCAATGCCAACACAAAGTTAATTAATGAATGAGGGAGAGTCTCAGCCCAATTCAATGCAGTGAAGGAGCTCATGGTACCATTGCACTGCAGAGAGGGGCCAAGAACTGAAACTGGGGTCCAGCATTGGGACAACATCTGTCAGGGTCCAGCCTCAACAGGGTTCACATGTTCCAGGGTAGGGGCATGTGGATTAGAAATATTCAAAGGAACAGAGATACAGACTCACAGAAAACAGTTGGAATGCCAATTCAATGAATACTGAATTTGCCTGCATTTATTTTTCCATATACTTATATAACAAAATCCAAAGGTAGGGGAAGAAGTCAAAAGATTGCTTCAACATGATACACAGAAGAAATAGAGCAGTTATGTGCCTCAGTGCCTGAAGCATCAAGAAACTTCTTTCTGAGTTAAGTATTCTGTTGTTTAGGCAGGACATGCAGCAATCACACCTTAGACCAAGCATCCTGAAGGCAGTCACTCCTTGGGCCAAACATCCTGTCATCTCCTTGAAGAAGCATAATATATCTGACCTCTCAGACCTTTGGTCAATGTGCAACATATCCCGCTCTGTGGGTCATCTTAATACCCAAAGAACCAAGTAACCACACCCTAGGTCAAAATATTTTATTAGTAGACACACCTCAAGCCAATCTTCTTGTCAATAGCCGTGAAGGAGAAAGAATAGGCATGAACTCTCTGATTTTCAGTTAAGGTAGAATGAAGCTACTTCTGTGGACTTCCACATTTAGTTAGCTAAAACTTTCAAATCCAGATATTGTCATAGATTCCTTCAGAGCAGGATTGCTGGTGGATAAACAGAATCCCTAAAGCAAACCAGAGCGATGAACAGTACATTCTTCAAGAAGAACCTACCCACTGTTTCTTCCAGACACCAGCACAACACTGAGTCCCACTTCAAGGTGAATTGCATGTTTGACAACAAAAAAGTAACTGCACAAAAATATATATATATATATAACTAGAAATGATACTTGAATTTTAATTTTTAAATGATTTTATTTCCACAAGCATTAAAATTAAAAATAAAGTTACTGCAGTAATCATAAGCACTCATTAGATAGAGGCAGTTACAAAACTTATAATTTCAAATACTTGAAATCTCCCAGAATTCACACTGCAGTGTGGATCTTGAGAAACTCAGCAGTTTAACACACTAAGCAAAGGCTGGTCTTTGAAGTGGATTTAACCTCTCTGGAAATGCAGTCTCCTGCTGACTGCTTCCACGTGGGTATCAGGCTGCTCACACAAGAGGGTAGTGGGCATATGAAGCAATTCCACAGTGGTTGTTCCTGTCCTTGGCAAGTTTCATGTAGCCGTTCATGCCCCAGCTTTTTCCCCAGCTGAAAGAAATCATATTCTATTTAGTAGAGATATTATCACATGCTGGATTTATTACAATAGGCAAGAGGCCAACCTAACAAAATGATCAGGAAAAGCAGAGGGTCTATTCCTGAGTACCAAGAGGTGCTTCACACAGGCATGTAAAAACCACAGCAGGATGACTTTCTAACGTTACATGTTTCAGAACTCTCAAATGTATCATAGTTTAGAAAATCAATGTCACATACATGACATTGACAGCCTCGAAACCAGTGAAGCGTTGGGAATTCTATGATAACATATTGTTAGTAAGTTCTTAGGGCTATATGAGAGCTGAGAAAGTAAAAGAGCTGAGATCAGTTTCAAGAGCCCCGGGAAGGCCAGATTGACATTATAGTGTGCCGGTAACCCACATTCTTTGGACACAGAAACAGAACATAACCAAGAACAAGCTGGCTAGGCAGAGTAAATAGTGAACTATTAGATCAGCAAGAAACACTGCCTCAATATAGAAGGTATAGAATGACTGGGAAACAACTGATGCCTGGAAGAATCTCCTGGACGAGATCCAGTGCATTTAACCACTGAACCATCACTCCAGCCCCTGGAATTTCAAATACAGATTTTCAGGGCAATTCATACCTGTTCTTGATCAGCCAGTAGTTATTACCATCCGTTTCATTTCCCTCAAATCCATAGCCAACCACCAGAATTCCATGATTCGCAGCAATACTGCTGCAGTTTGGCTCATGATAAATGCCTGGGAAATAACAGAAGCCGATGTGAAATGCACAGGACACCTGGGAGTGACCACAGCCACCAACAGTAGAACTATTTCAACAGTCTCTGAAATTATATAAACTACAATCAGACTTCAGCTAAATATAAACTGCAATCATGCTTGAACTCAATATAAACTACAGTCAGACTTGAGCTAGATGAATTGTTCGCAAGAATGCTAATACATACATACATACACACAAACACACACACACAGAGAGAGAGAGAGAGAGAGAGAGAGAGAGAGAGAGAGAGAGAGAGACAGTTTCACAGAAAACTGAAGAAATCCAAAGTAGTGAGTTTTACTGATAGCTATCGTCTGCATGCATATGGATTGACTCCTCAGAACTTTGTAGTTTTTCTACTAGTCTCATGCCAAGTTAAACTTAGAAGGCATGAATTATTTAATCAAAATGCTCTGGTATAATTTGATTTCAAATAATCAGTTTCTATAAACAACTAAAACATCCATGAAATGGAGAAGAGATGAAAACTCAGCTAACCCATAAGTTTTTTAAATAGGATACATTAGCTTTCATACGAGGGTGCATCAGGAGAGATTCAGTCCTCAGGACTACTATTTGGAGATGAGTAAAGTCCAGAAACTTAACCATTCGCATCATATTTTACTTAACAAGTCTTAGAACTTGTCATAACACAGAGATGTCACAGTTTTTTTCTTCATTCGAAGGAAATATGCTAACCTTCATTGTAGAATGAAAAAGACTTATACACATGCATTCCAGCAGCAATGGGCCCTTGATTTGCTACAGCATCCATTAGGACATCCTCATCTTCTGGGAGGGCCACATATTCTCTGATTTTAGCAGCTACATTCTGAGGGTTGTATCTGCATGGTCCTCCCTTTAAAGGTGAAGAAATAAAGGACTCAGTTTCTTCCAACTCTTGGCAATTTGCAGCTGAGCACACAAACGTCTGGGTTATTGTAATTCATTCCAGGAAGTGAAATGGTACTAAAAGATCTAGAACTGAAAATAAGTTCTCTTGTCTTCAATGACAACCAATAGTTCCCCCTATCCTTTAGAAAATTTACTGCTCCAGAGATCTGTATTATATGTTTAATAGTTTCTATCTTCTCGATGTACATGGAAGACAGTCATACCAATATCATGATAGCAAAACTTTATGCAAAGGATGATACTTAATGGCTGTGATGATACTGTACAGAGAGATTCTACCATCTTATCTGATTGCAGAAGTGTATCATATCTACAGTTGTTCCTCGCTACAGGTTGAGCTGAAATAACATGAGGTCCACTTACTTTTTTTTCATATGGGTAGGTTGCCTCAGCCTCCACACCTCCATTGTGCAAAACATACCGATAAGCAGCGTATATGTGACCCCATGCACAGCCATTGTTGCCATGAGGTTTAGAACAGTCCACTAGGTTCTGCACGCTCAGAGGAATGAGTTTGCCTGTCTTTTTGTACAGTTGTCCTTCTATGGCACCAGTTGCAGCAAAAGCCCAACAAGAACCGCAATTGCCCTAGAGTGAAGAAAATATGGTCTTTCACAAACAAATACTAACTCAGGTAACAACATAGACAGGTGAATAATTTGTGAACATGAGAAACTGGCAGTTGACAGATGCCTAGAAAGGAATTGTCAGTCTCAAAGAAAACTTGGATGCTGGTAGTGTGCACATGCTCCTGTGGGTCCTCCCACCACATTTGTGAAAGACTTCTTGCTTTTATCGGTTATTAATGACAATAGAAGGGACGTGAACTCTACAATGACATGTGGTAGAAGTTCATATCTGGAGAATCTGTTTACTGAACTGTCAAGATCAATATATATTGGAAAATGTATGAAGATTTCAAAGAAGAAAATATATATTTTAAAAAATGAATTGCAAATCTCTCCTCATTCAATAAGAGAACAAAAACACTAATTTCTTTCCTCTTCAATATGGTTTAAGAAGAAGGGTGGGTGGCACTGTCAAACCTGGTGCCGCACAGGGGTCACATATCCTTCTTTTCGCCAATCCACAAATTTGGGCAAACCGCTAAGAGCTCGTTTCCAGATGCCTTTCCCCCTCTTGTGAGTTTGCATTGGGAAAGCAACGACCATTTTGTCGAATTCTTCATCAGTCTTCAAGGAAAAGTACATAAATGATTATAAAAGAAAAGACTATGTAAAACACACAAGAGGACACAGTGTGAATGCATGTCACACTCACCATGTCACCAAAGGCGTTCATTTTCATGGTGTAGCCATTTTTCCCCAGGCCATTCTCCCCATTGTGAAGTTTAATCATTTTCATGTTCTTTTCCCATACTGTTCTCCTCAGTGCTTCTTCCTCCTGGATAAGAACAAAAATGGGTGACATTTCTTTATAATTAAATCCTGTACGAGCTGATGTTGTGGATTTGCTGCCCAGGTGATTAGAGTCCCAGGAGAGCTAGTCTAGGACACAAGAGTCACACCTTCTCCTCATACTGACAAAAGGGAATCTGGCTACCCATTGCTCACAATGGTTGTGATTAAGCAACCTCAGTGGTGGTAGTTGTGGTGGGGCATGTATGACCCATGTATGCCTAGACAGCTGCACTCTGGGGCCCTTCTGGACAGTTTCCAGGATACCAACCAGGCTGTATGATTTTTCATAGAGTATCTTCCACTCTTCCCATTCAGCATCCAAACTGGGATCAAGTGCCGAAACACGTGACCCAACTCCTAAGCACAGGATAACCAGGAAGATAGTAGGAGTCATATCTGAAGAACCTGGATTAGAGAGAGAAATGAAGACATAATTACAGCAATGCTTTTATGTCTTCTTATTCCAAAACAATTTTATACAATAAAGGATTGTCTGGAGGCATTACCATCCCTGACTTCAAACCCTATTACAGAGCTACAGTATTGAAAACAGCTTGGTATTGGCATAAAAACAGAGAAGTCGACCAAGGCAATCAAATAGAAGACCCTGACTTTAATCCACAAACCTATGAGCACCTGATTTTCAATAAAGGAGCTAAAAGTATACAATGGAAAAAAAAGAGCATCTTTAACAAATTGTGCTGGCAAAACTGGATGTCAACCTGTAGAAGAATGAAAATAGATCCATATCTATCACCATGCACAAAACTCAAGTCCAAATGGATTCAAGACTTCAATATCAGTCCGAACACACTGAACCTGATAGAAGAGAAAGTGGGAAGTACTCTACCACACATGGGCACAGGAGACCACTTCCTACGTATAACCCCAGCAGCACAGACATTAAGGGCCTCATTGAATAAATGGGACCTCCTGAGACTGAGAAGCTTCTGTAAAGCAAAGGACACTGTCACTAAGACAAAAAGGCAACCCACTGACTGGGAGAAGATCTTCACCTACCCTGCAACTGACAAAGGCCTGATTTCCAAAATATATAGAGAACTCAAGAAACTAGACTGTAAAAGGCTAATCAAACCAATTATAAAATGGGGCACTGAGCTGAACAGAGAATTCTCAACAGAAGAAGTTCAAATGGCCAAAAGACACTTAAGGTCATGCTCAACTTCCTTAGCGATCAGGGAAATGCAAATCAAGACAACTTTAAGAAACCATCTTACACCTGTCAGAATGGCAAAAATCAAAAACACCAATGATAGCCTTTGCTGGAGAGGTTATGAAGAAAGGGATACACTCATTCATTGCTGGTGGGAATGCAATCTTGTGCAACCACTTTGGAAAGCAGTGTGGCGATTTCTCAGGAAATTCGGGATCAACCTACCCCTGGGCCCAGCAATACCACTCTTGGGAATATACCCAAGAGAGGCCTTATCATACAACAATACTATGTTCATAGCAGCATTGTTTGTAATAGCCAGAACCTAGAAACAACCTAGATGCCCTTCAATTGAAGAATGGATGAAGAAAGTATGGAATATATACATATTGGAGTACTACTCAGCAGTAAAAAACAAGGACTTTGTGAATTTTGCATGCAAATGGATGGAAATAGAAAACACTATCCTGAGTGAGGTAAGCCAGACCCAAAAAGAGGAACATGGGATGTATTCCTTCATAAGAAATTAATCCATATGTGGTCAAGAAAAGTTGTTGAATTATTGTCCCAAATATTTTTTAAAAGATTGTAGAAAAGGTCGAGGATGTGTTTGAACTGAGTCATCCACTGGTATTTATTTGATCCAATATAAAATGAAGAGCCTGTCCCCAGAATTCTAGCAGTGAAAACTTTTGGTGAACTGCATCTCACTAGTCTCCATCCTCTGTGAAAAACAGAAGCAAAAGACAACCATTTTCTTAGGATATCACTGACTCATTTTTTATACCAAGCAAAATTCTCTCACATGGTATTGGATTCTACTTTCAAAATAGGTCAACAGTTGAGACTACATGATAACATAAGCATTTTTAATGTACAGAAAGTGGTAGGCTTGACTTTACCCCTCCCCTTTTCAATGAAACTTCATGAAATATCTTCTATAAGAACGTTGGAAGAGTCATTTATTATTACTTGTGTTCTGCTGTTGAGAATACGCAATCAAACTCCCAACTCACTACCTATATGAGGATAGTATCATATTAAAAACCAACAAGTGGCCAGAACCATGGGAGTAGGTGGAGTACAATACCAAGTTCATAGTGAGATTATCAGTTTCTGAACTTGCAGGATCTCAAAAGCAACACTGCCCAAAAGACTTGATAGGAACATACCATCTGCTACTAAGTCTGTCCATGTGAACTGAAAACAGATCCATTCTGGGGTTATGTGCAAGAGATGATCTCTTCCAGACCAGCAAGTGCCAGTGATGGTTACTTGTGTAAATTTCTGGAGTCAGACCCAAACTTTTATGTAATGAGACCCTCCCTATAAAAACAGACCCATAAGGCATGTAGTGTCTTCTTTACCTTTCCTACCCATTACACTACACACACCAGGGTTGCTAAGGGTTAGACTATTGTCTTTGGCATTTTACTTGATTTTCCCTGGAGTCTCTCAACCCCCACCCCACAAGTACCTGACATTCTGCCTTGGAAAGTCATGGTCTTACCTCTCTGTGGTGATGGCCACTGCCTTAGTCCACTCCACGGTCTCAACTCCTCAGAGGTTGTTGAGGTTCCAGAGTCTGACACAGCAGTAACTTACTCATGCTATAAATCTCAAATATCTACCCATTTGAGCCCGTCCCTCAGTCATGCTCTCCCTTTGATTGGCTGTGTTACTGACATGAATAATTCTTCAAGCACTAGTACTTCAGGCTCTTTCTGAGAGATAACCTCTCATTTTCCCTCTGGCATGGCTGTGGGATTCCTCTCTGGACAACAGGAAGCTGACTTGGTGAACCTTGTCAAAGCAAGTTGGATAGCAGTCCTGTAGGCTTTGGATCACAGTATACTGAGCTTCTTGCTTTCTGATTACACTTTCTGGAAAAGATGTGTGATGTGCCCTCTCAGTTAGAATGGGCGGCTTTGGTTACCATCCCTGGCAGGACTTAATCAGTGCATTCTGTTTTGTGTTTACTCCTCAGCTATGGTTGGATCATAGAGAACACAGACTCTTGGGATGCCCTGTTTCCATATGTCCATGTGTAATACAGTTGGATATCCCAAGACATTTAGGAGATATGAACCTCAAAGGGGCAAGTGGTTTTCAAGGTTGAAGTACAAGAGGGGAAATAAATATCAGGCTCTGGCTGCATTTCTTGAAACTCTCTGACTTTTCTCTTTTGGATGTTACATGGGCCTGCCATCTAGAAGCGCCATTTACCTGGCATTCTTCATTGTCCCAACACAGCATCAATTCAAAGTTACCATATTTACTGCTTCAGGACCCATCCTGGTGGGTTAGGGACAGTCACTCACATTGTATTGCAATCAGTACCTGGAGGCATTTAGAATTAAAAGGAGTTGGAAATCTGAAGAACACTTTGATAGCAGTCATAGAGATGTAGAATTTGGAGTTTCCCCTGCCAGTGTTAATTTCTCTTTTGGTACAGTATTTCCTCACTATATTCTCTTTCTTTGCCTTTGTAACGGTAACGTATATCCTGTGCCATTGTATGTTGGAAGAATTTTATCTGCTCTTAAGCTTAATTTTACAAGGGGTTACAGTTAAGACATTGACACAATGAAAGTTTTGCTGGGTATAGTAGTCTGTGCTTGCATCCATGGCCTCTTAGTGTAAGCAATAGAGGAGTGGGTGCCCGAACTGGCCTTGCCTTATAGTTAGACTGATGATTATCTTAAATATCACCATAGAACCTTTGTCCAACACCAGATGGAAACAGAGGCAGAGAACCACATCGGAGCACTGGACTGAGCTTCCAAGGTCCATTTGAAGAGTGAAAGGAGTGAGAATATGAGCAAGGAGGTCAAGACAGTGAGGGGTTTACCTACTGAGACAGTTTGCCTGAGCTAATGGGAGCTCACCAACTCCAACTGGACTGGGAGTGAATAAGAATGGGATCAAACTAGTCCCTCTGAATGTGGGTGGCAGTTGGGACAGACTGAGGAGCCACTGACAGTGGTACTGGGATTTGTCTCTACTGCATGTACTGGCTTTCTGGGGCCCTATTTTCTATAGATGTATACCTTGCTCAACCTAGATGTAGTAGAGAAGGCCTTGGACTTACCACAGGGCAGGGTGCCTTTTCCTTTCTTAGAATTAGAGGGGGAGGAAGGGGAGGATATTTGGAGAGAGTGGAAGGAGGGGAGGAAGTGGGAATTTGGATTGGTATTTTTTAAAGTAATAAAAGAATAATAATAATAATAATAATAAAGACAATGACACAAGTATTAGAGACTTTGAACACTGCATATTTTAATTTTTTTAAATTGAGCTATATAATTTTTCTGCCCCCCCACTCTCTGCCTCCCCTCCCCTTCAACCCTCTCCCAAGGTCCTCATGCTCCCAATTTCCTCAGGAGATCTTGTCTTTTCCTGTTACCCATGTAGATTAGATCCATGTATGTCTCTCTTAGTGTCCTCATCATTGTCTAAGTTCTCTGGGATTGTGATTTGTGGGCTGGTTTTCTTTGCTTTATGTTTGAAACCCACTTATGAGTGAGTACATGTGATAATTGCCTTTCTGGATCTGGGTTACCTCACTCAAAATGATGTTTTCTAGCTCAATCCATTTACCTGCAAAATTCAAGATTGTGTAAATGTACCACATTTTACTTATTTATTCTTTGGTCGAGGGGCATTTAGGTTGTTTCCAGGTTCTGGCTACAACAACAAAAAAAAGCTGCTGTGAACATAGTTGAGCACATGTCCTTGTGGTATGATTGAGCATCCTTTGGGTATGTACCCAAAAGTGGTATTACTGAGTCTTGAAGAAGGTTGTTTCCTAATTTTCTGAGAAATTGTCACACTAACATCCAAAGGGGCTGTACCAACTTGCATTCCCAACAGCAATGCAGGAGTGTTCCCTTTTCCCCACAACCTCTCCAGCATAAATTGTCATCAGTGTTTTTGATCTTAGCCATTCTTAGAGGTGTAAGATGGAATCTCAGAGTTGTTTTGATTTGCATTTTTCTGATAACTAAGGATGTTGAGCATTTCTTTAAGTATCTTTTAGTCATTTTAGATTCCTCTGTTGACAGTTCTCTGTTTAGGTTTGTACTCCATTTTTTTATTGGATTATTGAATATTGGACTTTTAAATGGTGTTGAGACTTTTACAGACTACAGAATATCTTTAATTTGGATTAAATGCATTTCTGCATTCTGATGTGGCTATAAGCATATGGTTCCAGGGAGGGGAATTGGGTGATATGGAAGAGAATATCTCTCCCACAAGCTCACAGATTTGAATGCTTGTTCACTAGTCAATGAAACTATCTGAAGGGATTAGGAGGTATAGCTTTGATGGAGGAAATACATCACTAGGAGTTGGTTTTGAGGTTTCAAAAGCACATGCCAAGTCCAGTATCACTCGAATGTGAAATTCTCAGTTACTTATCTAGTACCATGCCTGCCTGCTTTTATACTGCTGTGCTCCCTGCCATGATAACAATGGTCAATGCCCCTGAAACTGTAAGACCCAATTAACTATCTTCCTTTATAGGTGTCTCCACAGTCATGTCGTCTCTCTGTAATGGCAGAACACTGACTAAGACAGGCCATATGATTATGTAAATGGAGACTGCACTTTCATTTCATGATGGCCCCCACCTAAATAATCACACAGATACTCTATTAAGTACAACACTGTTTGGCTAATGACTCGGGCATATTCCATGTCAGCTCTTACACCATAAATTAACCTCTGTATTGCCACGTGCTGCAGCATATTGATAATGATTTGGCAACTTTCTCCTTCAGAGATGACACAAGATCTCCTCAAGTCCATGTACACTCTCCATGTATCTTTGTTTAAACTTCCTGCCTAGTGGTATTTTGACTGACCATAGGTGAATACAGCTTTATTCATCCACCAGTAAAAGAACACATATACCAAAGGACATACCACATCATGATTCAAAGAGATGAAACTCATTCTTAGAACTAGGTTTTAATTGGTAACATATCATGTTTAGTTGGTACACTATCTCCTCTATTACAAGATGACTGACTTGTGTTTCTTTTATGTGTATATGTATTTTCAGACACTTCTACCATAATTGGTTTTTATATGGCTTTTCAAGATGCTTTAAATGTTAGTTATCCATCCATTTCTTCCTCCACCAAGAGTGAAGGATACTTAATTCAAAGAAAGCAACAAATCATTATGTTCATAAGTGATTGAAATCTTTATTCTCTGAATCTGTAAATAAGACCTGACATGGCTTGATTCAGAGCTCCAAGTATCTATTAATGCTCTCTAAATACTGGTATCATCCTATGTCAAGCAGCAATTCTGATAAATCAGAGGAGCAAGAATGGTCTTTATTTCTATCTGAGCACCCATCATATCTAATCGAGATCATTTCCTACCAGGTACCCTCTGAAACTGGCTCAACTTTACTAGTCTGTAGCAAGTTTCTGTACGTCTACTTAGTCAGAATCCCTTTATGCCAATTATTTTCATTCTTCATAATAATTTTTTTCTATTGAGCTCCAATATTCTCCTTTGCAACAAAATCTCCTTACATGGGTTATTTCAATGCTAAGACCTCTGCCTCAGTTGAGGAGTGTGTCATTCTTAAATATATTCTGTATTGTGTGAGTGTCAAAGGTCATTTTTCTCCTCTAAGAAGTTTGTGTTGATATTATTCAATTTATCTCCAGGGAGCAGGCACCCTTATGAAGTGGACATGACAAAGTTTTAGAGATTTAGATTCTCATCTGATGTGTCCTTCAGAATCACATTTGGTATGCTTGGAACTCTGAACCTACAGAGTTGAGTTTGTCAAGCAAATCAAGAAGAAAGGTTCAGAGATAAGGATAGTAGACATATTTCTTGCTGAGCTTGAATTTTTAATGCTTGTGAGCATGACATACATTGAAGTTATTTCCTCCCATTAGAAAGTTAGGTGTCAACACCCTCTACCTATAGCCCCCACTGCTTTAATACCTACATATGTAAAGTTAGTCATATAAGGCAGTTCATCATCTACACAATGATTCTTTTCTATGAGGTCATGGTTGATAGCACAGTCTGTCATCCTTCAGAACTGCTAGGAAAACTTTTAAAAATAAACTCCACATCTACAGAATGAGACTCCTGGGGAATTATATCCAGGCATTGGATCAAGACCCTAATGTTGTTATGAGCACCATTGAAGTTTGGGAATCACTTTCGTGGAGTTGTTGATAAATGAGAGGAAGAGCAAGTATAAACTTCTTAGCACAAGAACAACAGCAACATGGCAGGAATAAATTTTATCCTTGCTCTTATTTCCATAACTGCCAAGTCCTCACAAATGGGGTTGACTTCCTCTTGGAACAACGTCATGATAGTGCATATGTATCATATGCACTAGTGTGCAAACAGATATCATCAATGGAGGTGTATATACAGCCTTGCATATATGGCATAAAAATTGAAATGTTCACTTTGAGATAAAAACTATTATATCATGAATATCTCAATAAAATATTACACTTATGCCTAAATAAAAATAAATTAATGAAGCATCTCATTTTTAGGTCATTATTTTTCAATTGACTTAATAATTTAAAATTATTCACAATTTTAAATAATAATGGATTGTAGAATCTGAGAAGGAAGGAATGACAAGAACTCCTTCCTCCTCATACACCCATCTCTGCAGCTAAACATAGAAGATGAAATTCAGCCAGGGGATGGAGGTGCATGCCTTTAATCCCAGCATTCAGGAGGCAGAGGCAGGTAGATCTCTCTCTGTGAGTTCAAGGCCAGCCTGGTCTACAAAGAGCTAGTTCTAGGACAGGCTCCAAAAGCTACAGAAAAACCCTGTCTTGAAAAAAAAAAAAGAGCAAATTCACACTGTAATCTGAATTTCCATGCAAAGTTCTAGAAGCACTTTTTTTGCTCCCTTCAATTGTATAACCTAGTCTTCAGACTCTAGTAGATACCACTAAGGCCCGTCTTTACGGACAAAATGGTCAGAATACAAGCAGACAACTGAGTGACCTTACATCAGGAAATTACAGTGAACCTTAGCTTGCAAAGGTCTACAGATGAACTTCCATCACTCTGTCCTAGTAGCCAATGATTCTGGACCTTCGGTCAGGTACTTGCTGAGCCCTTAGAGATAGATACAATCAGCAGGAAAGGAAGCCTTGGGCCAAAACAGTCAAATCCTCCTGAGTCACATCCATCCAGGTGCCTCCTAAGAGACGTAAGGGGGACCTGTTCCCTTTTTCTGCCTCATGTCTCTACCTTCCTTACACTCTTTCACTTCCTTGTCTTCCTCATTAAAATGTGCCTGGTAAAAATGCAATAGAGAAAAAATACTTGGCAGAGTAAACTGCTTGATATATTGTTCATGAATAAGCTACAAGGAACATCCTCACAGTCTAAAACCCTGACGAGGCTCCATGGCACCTCACTGCTTCAGAAGCATCACTGCTGCTCTGACTCCTTGGCGGCAAGGAGACATTTCATCTGTAAGGGCAAACAAGCTATTCCTGGCACCAGCGACAATGCTCAAGTACCAAAATCACAGCATCTTCATTGCAGAGTGCTCAGACATATGGGCTGTAGGTGCTAGGCCATTAGGGTGTCCACACCACAGGATTTGTCTTTTCAATATAGTCAACTTATCCACACCAGCATTCCTTATAATGTCATGTTAATATAAAAGATGCACAGAGTATTATCATAATATAAGAGTTACCAACAAGGACCAATTGTAGTGCAGAAATGCTGCTGCATGGTCCCACTGGTTAATCCCCTCCAGTAAGAACACTTTGGAAGATTGCAAGACTGATCTCCATTTGCCACTAAAGTCCTTCATTCATGGTAAGCCAGGTAGTTTGACTTTCAGTACATCCTTGTGAGCTATGGCTGCTAGGTAGGACTGTGTGCGCCCAGCCACAGTGCTGTCTTCATGTCACGGGAGCACAGTGGTGTCATCCTGCAGACCATTCCCATACTTCCATGTTTTTAATGCTTTCATCAGGCAATAGCTTTGCACTATTTGAACTCACTACTTAAGGCTGGCTTTTGGCACATCAGGACCACCTTAGATACACCTCATTAGAATCTCATAGATATGTCCTTGGCTAGGCTCATATCTGAGCTCCTTGGTATGCCTGGAGCTTGCTTGGTTCTCCCCAGAGCTGCCTGGTGCAAACTTCCATCTCACATAAACTGCATTATTTCTAGGTGCCGCCCACTGCGGCCCCCGTCTGCACTCTATGCACTAGAACCCAGTTAGTGAGCTTCGGGCAAAGGGCTGGAGGTTGAGGAAACACACGCAGAGACAGACCGACACACAGACCTTCCAACACTGGTACCAAAAAGCCCCTTTTTAAAAGCACCATGGAGGCTTAAATACACTGCAGTCAATGGCCAACAGGTGAAAATCCCATCCTCTGATCCTCCAAGCTAGGCACAGCTTCTACTAACTTCAATTAGAAGGCTCTAGACAGGGAAGAGCAGCCAGGACTCAATTAGTCCCAACATCTTCCCCCTAAATTTTTTATAAAACAGAATACCCTCCTGTCTTAGGTCATCTGAGAAGAGTAAACCCTTACCCATCTTTGGGAGGCCGCTTCCCTGTTTTAGGTGGGCCCTCTTCTGTAGAAGTTGCCCATCTACAGAGGAGTCTTCATTGTTGGTGCAGTATTTGCAACCAAACCTGGAGTACGGTCAAGTTTTACTGGCCAACAGGCTCAGAAGGACTTGCCATTAACATAAGCCTCACTGTGAGAATATAAATAAGTTATTCACAGCTCAGTGAGACAGATTTTATAGTAGGATTCTACTGAGAAACAGGAGGAGGTAAGTGGAAAAGATGCAAAAACCAGCAAGTGGAGAAGGAAGTTCATTTGAGATCTTTCACTTTAGACACCACATGCTCTCTAGAAGTGTTGACAGTCTTGCCACTGAGCTGATATTCAACAAGAAGTGGCTTCTGACCTAAAATGAATATACTTTGCTAACAAACACTGTTTAAAGTCTATGTTCCCTCTGTTTCTTTCTCAAAATTAGGGATAAAGATCACTAACCAATCCTATCATGTTGGATGTCTCATAAGGATTTCTCAAGCACGCCAAGATTTTTTTTTTTGCCCTGCAGTATAATTGCTCTAAATTCTTTAAATACAAATTTCAATTCTTCATTCTGAAGTTTTCTCACATGACATTTAGAGCCTGGAAATAACTAATAGAATGATTACCATCCAGCTCTCTCTGTGTCTGAGAATACCATAGAGAAGTCAGAAGGAGTAGCTCCTCCAGAAAAGATGGAAGACTTGAAAGTATATGTATAACTTTTGAGGCTAGAATCAGCCTCAAAACTTGGTAACATGGAGGCGGCCAGTTAGACTCTATTAACACACATAATTTTTTAAATACACCCATGAATGAAGAACTGAGGTCACTAAACATGAAGAAATGACAAGAAATCCTTGATCCTCTTCACCACTACAAGTTTTCCACAATAAATCATACACACACCATCTATGTGGCTAACCATAGAAGACTGGGTTGACAATGTAGTTTGTATTGGTTATCTTTAAAGACATCTCTTTATTTTGATCCCTTCCAAATGTATAGATACATTCTTCGAATTCTAACATATACCACTAAATCCTTCCCCTGGCAGTATATGTTAGCTGTGGGCACAAAATGGTCAGAATTCACGCAGAGACTTGAGTGATCTTGCATCTGGCAACTACAGTGGACCCCAGCTTGGAAAAATGCACAGAGAACTTGCATCACTCTGTGTCCCAGTGACAAATGATTCTGGACCTTGAGTCAGATGTGCCCTGAGCCCTAAGAGATAGATACAATCAGCAAGAATGAGCTAGTCAACAGGAAAGGAAGCCTTGAGCCAAAACAATCCACCGCTCCTGAGTCACAATCCACCCAAGGGCCTTCGGATAGACGTAAGAAGAACCTATAATCTCTTTCTCTGTCATGTAGCTGACTTCCTTACACCCTTTCACTTCTATACCTTCCTCACTAAAATGTCCTTTGCCTGTTAAGAACCAAACAGGGAAAAATTACTCAGCAGATTTATGACTTCAATATAATATTTGTTTTTGAATAAGGAACATCCTCCACATTCTAAAATTTGATCAGACATTATGGGTACCTCAACTCCTTGAATGAATGAATCACTGCTACCCTGAAATCCTAGCCAGAAGGATGTATTTCACCTGTAAAGACAAGCAAGCTCTTCCTTGGCATCAAGGATTATGCTTAGACATCAAAATGACCCCACCTTTTTTCCACAGTCAACAAGCCTGTGAGCCCAAGGCACTAAGTAACCAAGGCATTCACACAAGATTTGCCTTTTGAATATATAAGCTTTCCTCAGATAAACATTCATTATAATACCATGGTAACATAAAAGTTAAGAAGACATCTCACCAAGCAGGAACAGCTGTTGTGCAGAAATGCTGCTGATTGGTTTTCCTGGGGGAACTCTCCATTGAGGATGCTTTGGAAGCTTTCAGGCTTGCCCCACATCTGTTGTGAAGTCCTTTGATGTCAGCCTAGGACAACGGCACTGATGGAGGTCCAGGAGCTTCTTGTGAGCTTAGGTTAAAGGTTATGACTGACAGACAGACCTGTGTGAGCCCCATAACAGTGTTGAAACTTCAAAGACCAAGACAAAGAACAGATTTCTAAGTCCTCTTTCATGTGAATAAGGAAGCTCATGGAAGTCTAGAACATTCGGGAGCTTCTCGTGAGCTTAGGTCAATGGCTATGACTGATAGACAGGCCTGTGTGAGCCCAGTGACAATGTTGAAAGTTCAGAGTTCACTGAGACCAAGAGAATACACAGATTCTTAAGCCCTCTTTCATGTGGGTATAAGCACAAAACTAGAGAAGTTATGTTTCAAGAGCTCAGTGGTATGATCCTACAGCCCATTCCCAAAGTTTCAGTAATCTTATCATTGAACTATGCAATAGCTTTGTGCTATCAGAGACCACAGTTTGGAATTGGTTCACGAGCATCTCAGTGCCACCTGGGTGTTCCCTCATTAGCATACCATAGCTAAGTTCTAGGATAGGCTCCTAGCTGAGTTTTCTAGTAGCCTGCTTGTAACTTGTTTCTTAGGCCTAGTTCTTACCAGAGATGCCTGGTGCAAATTTGTATATCATGCTTTTCATTATTCCTACTTAAGCATAATGTTTTGTAAGTTAACAAAAATGCTTTTTAAGTTATGTTTCTTACACTTATGGAATCATAATATCCAGATACATGTTTGGGGAATGTGTGTTTCTTCATAGACACAATACACTCCTCCATCATTTAGTCTCTAAATTATCAGACACAAAATCTAGGAACCTTGCAACAATAGACAGCATCCTTTCCTGCCTCTGGACTTCCCCATAATCTACAGAATGCATTGAAGGGCATATTAAGCTCTGAGCATTCAATGGTACTTACATCTCAAGCTTCCAAATGCCACTACAATGCTCAAAAGCAACAGTCAGGACTATCATAGCAATCCCCATTTTCCTGTCGCCTACTTCTGTTCTGCTTGGCTTCTGTCGCTATGCTACACTCATGACCAAAAGAAAACTGGGGAAGAGGCCTGGTGGAAGGTACTGTCTTTTCACCAGTATTAAAATATGGAACAAACAAGAGATAAAATAGCTCAAAATAATGACTATCACATTTTCCTCATTTTCTCAGGTTGTATTATGTCATACGAAACAGAGTTTTATATTATTTGATTTATCCATTGATTACTGCATTTGTGGCTTCCTCAGATCAGGGGAGAAATATGTGCTATGTATGAACTCTATACCCTTCTCTTCCTAATGCACATAAAATCCAAGACCAATCAATAAGTTGCTAAATGTAGCAGAAACAGAGAATATTTTTGAGGAGCACATCGGACTATTTTAGGGAATTTGAAAAACACCAAGTAGAGACATCAGTTCTTACTTCTCACCCAGAGTCCTCTATGCTATGTTTAGCTTCCATTTGTTTGATTTATTTTAATTCATTTTTTATTTACTTAATTAATTTTAATCTTCTCTCATACATTACATCCTGACCACAGTTTCCTCATCCTCCTCTCCTCCCAACTACTCACCCCTCACCTCCCCTCTCTCCCAGATCTACTCCTCTGTTTCCTCTCAGAAAAGGGCAGGCCCCCCAGGGATATAAAGTGAACACAGAATAATAAGTTACAATAAGTAAGACTAGACACATACCTTCGTGTCAAGGCTGGACGAGGCAATCCAGTAGAAGGAAAAGGGTGTCAGGTGCAGGCAAAAGATTCAAAGACAGTCCTTACTCCTACTGTTAGGAACCCTACAAGAACACCCAGCTATACACCATAACACATATGCAGAGGATCAGACCTATATAGGTTCCCTGGTTGTTGCTTCAGTCACTGCGAGCCCCTATGAGCCTTGGTTAGTTGATTGTGTGAGTAGACTTCTCCTAGTGTTCTTGACCCTTTTGGTTTCTACAATCCTTTCTCCCTCTATTTCATGGAATTCCTCTAGCTCTTCCTAATGGTTGGCTCTGGGTCTCTGCATCTGCTTCTATCATCTTCTAGATAAATGAAGCCTCTCCAGTAATGTTTATGTTAGGCTCTGATCTACAAGTATAGAAGAATATCATTAGGAATCATTTTATTGAATTTTTCCAGTTGTGTTTGGTTTTATATTTTTATCATTTTTTTCCACCTCCAACTTCTCCCAGATGCCCTTCACCCTGCCCACCCAACTTCATGTTCTTTTTATCTCTTAAAAAAGAAAAGGAAAACAGCTACTATAAAATGTGATAATCAATTTGTGTCCACAGCCTTTCCTGAGGATGAGGTATGTCTTGGGTTTTATGTGGAACACCAAGTGTCAAATCTTCGGGCAAATACGACTGTCCTGCTTCAGACAGCTAGAATTTGAAAATAGCTTTCTCACTATTGGTGGGGTATTGTGCCCATTTCCTCTTCTTCATATTGGGATTTTGTCCGGCTTGAGCTTGTGTTGGTGTTGAGCATGTTATCACAATCTTGGAGTTCATTCATAAGTACTTCAGGCCAGTTGTGTCTGAAAAATGTTCTTTCCTTAAAAATCACGTCCAGCTCTGACAATCTCCCCACCCTCTCTTCCACATAAATCCCTAAGCATAGGAGGGAGGAGGAAGGGGCGTGATAAACACATCTCATTCAAGGCCACTCATTCTGAAGTAGTCCGGTCTCTTTATATTGTCCAGTTGAGGATTTCTGTGTTAATTGCCTTCGACAGCAAGAATCTTCTCTAACAAGGATCGATCAATGGCCTATGGATGTGACAATATGACCTTAGGACTCTTCTGTTACCGTTGTCTTTTAGCAGAATAATAGCACTAGGTTTTCCCCTTGGGCCTGTGATCTACCTTGTATCAACGTTTCTCACTTATAGTATCAGGTGTGGGATCCATCTCACAGAATGGCCCTTTTGTCCAACAAAATGTAGCTGTCTACTACCATAATGGTTGTGTGACTGTTCCTCACATTTTATAGGGGGATTCTTGTATATCTTAGATTTTATATCATAGTGATATTAATGATGGCTCTCTCCTTACATAGCATTCACAGTACCTTCAAGCATTATGACTGCTACCCAGTAGCGAGGAAACTACTAATGAAGAACCATCTTTCTCTGTATTCTACACCATAAGAGGTCTTCAGCAATGGAGTCATATATCCTGACAAATACTTAAGAAGATGCACTCCATTCTTAGCACTAGGGACTTATTTTCATACCTATAAAGTCTATTTGCAATATTGTATCCCTCATTATATGTTTATTTCTTTTAAATTCTTTCAATAAATGTATTTATTTTCAGACACTTCTATAGTAGTTGGTTTTCAAACTGCTTTTCAAAAGGCTTTTAGCATTAGATATCTCTCATCATATTTCCTCCTCTGCCCAAAGTGAGAGATATTTAAGTCAGAGAGAGTAATATATCATTATGTCCATAAATTATTGAAACATTTATTATTCTCAAAATATACTAAGTAAGACATGGCCCTAGTTGAATCAAAGTTTCAAGTGTCTGCTAACACTGTCTCCATCCATGTATCCTCTCTTTTCTAACAGCAAGTTTTATAAAACAGAAGAACACAGATCATCACTATTTCTCTCTGAGCACTCTTCCTATGTGATCAGGATTCTTTCCAATTAGGCCCCAGGTGAAGTCTGTTCAACTTTATCTGTCTACAGCAAGTTCCTGTACATCTGATTAGTCACAATCCCTTCAAACCAAATGTTTCTGTTTCTCCATAATATTACGCATTTATGGAGCACTAACGTTACTGTTGGAGCAAAATCTCCTTACATGGGTTTATGCATTGCTAAGACTTGCATCAGTACAGGAGTGTGTCATCCCTGTATGTATGTCAGTGTTGCTTCATAGGTCTTCCTGGTTACAATTTCGTGAGTTTCTCAGAATAACTTTCTCTTATAGAACAGTTTACTTTGATAGTCTTCCACTGTCCCACTAGGGGAACAGAGACCTTCATGAAATGGATGTAATGTTGTTTCAGAGACTTAGACTGTCATCCTAGATGGCCTCAAGAATCACAGCCTGCTTCTCTTGGAGCTATGAGCTCTCTGAGTTTGCCAAGCAAATCATGAGGGCTGGGTCAGGCATGAAATCATGGATCTGTGGCTCAGCTTCCATTTCTAATGATTGCAGGAACAGCATGTATTGACGCTATTTCTGGCAGCCCCTCTACCTACAACCTTCTCTTCTGTGAACACCTTCATGTGTAAGCTTAGTCATATGAGACAACTTATCATCTATGCAATGATTCTTTCTCCTGAGGTCATGGTTGGTGGTGACATCATCACTCAGAATTGCTATGAAAACACATTTCGGAAGTGTATCTCACACATACTGAATGATATCCTTGGGGAATTATATCTAGATGTTGGAGTTTGCTCAAGCCCCTAGGATGGTTCTGGCTCCACTGACATTTTAGAACCACTGTCATGGAGCTGTAAAATGAGAAGAGGAGTGTGTGTAAACTGCTCAGAGCAAGACAGAGTAGGTCAGTGATTTACATCTGCAGGTCCCTTCTAAAAAAAAAAAAAAAAGCAATGCTTCAGGAATAGTTTCCTACAATGTTTTTTTTTATTTCCATGACTGTAAGATTCTCACAAACAGGATGACTGCCTTCTGGGTCAACCATATAATAGTGCATACAGACCTGCATCTCTCATAAATATTGTCATCTTTTTCTCTACTGATCGTAATAATACTCCAGAACTAATTTTCTATGAACATGTATTTGAATATACAGATCCACGAGGCAAGGCACAAATTACAGAAATGGACAAAGGAGAACTGTGCAGAATAAAAATAGATTGTATTCAGAATTAGCAAAATTTCTGTGCAACCAGATATCATCAGTGGAGGCATAATCTTGCAAATGTGACAAAAAACATTTAGTTATTTACTTGAAGATGAAAACTATTAACTCATTAATATCTCAGAAAAATATAGTACTACTTATTTAAAAATAAATAATAAAGGGCCATAGGGATTCCTTTAGCCAGTAGCTTTTAAGATACCAGCTGACTTGGGCATGGTCTCTTATACTATAAATGCCAAAGTAAAGCATGTGCATATTCTCTCTCTCTCTCTCTCTCTCTCTCTCTCTCTCTCTCTCTCTCTCTCTCTCTTTCTCTCTCTCTCTCTCTCTCCACCGTTTTTTAGGTTTAACACCATTAAACGTAAAAAGACCCCCTAAATCCTAACACCACTAAATGTTCTGAACACCCACTAACGATTAAACATAACCCACCATAAAAAGGAGAAGGCTTCCAAGAAGTGCCTAAACAACCTAACAATCTCAATAGACTTAGAAAATAAATAGATTGTCATAATTTCTACATAGACTTTAACTATGACCAATGACATGAAAAATTATCGTTGTTATTCAACTATAGAAACACCTAATGACAATCATCTGAAAAAAATCCACTAATTACAATTCTCAATCACTCATTCATCGACCTCCCAGCCCCATCAAATATCTCATCATGATGAAATTTTGGCTCTCTGCTTGGCCTACGCTTAACTGTTCAGAACCTCACAGGATTATTCCTAGCCATACACTATACATCAGATGCATCAACAGCATACTCATCAGTCACTCACATCTGCCCAGATGTTAACTACGGCTGACTAATCCGCTATCTACATGCAAACAAAGCCTTTAGACTCTTTATTTGCCCGTTCCTCCATGTAGGATGAGGAATTTATTATGGCTCCTACAATATAAATGAAACTTGAAACATAGGAATTGTTCTCCTATTTTCTGTAATAGCAACACCATTCATAGACTATGTTCTCCCATGAGGACAAGTATCTATGTGAGGAGCTACTGTAATCACAAACCTCCAAACAGCCATTCCTTACATCAGTACAACCCTGGTAGAATGAATCTGAGGTGGATTTTCAGTAGACAAAGCCACTCTTACACAATTCTTTGCATTTCACTTCATCCTTCCTTTAATCATTACAGCCCTCATATTAGTCACCTAATATTTCTCCATGAAACAGGCTCCAACCGCCCATCAGGCCTAAACTCAGACGCAGATAAAATTCCATTCCACCTAATTTCACAATCAAAGACTTTCTAGGCATCCTCCGTCTATTAACAGCTCTCACAATTTTGGTTTTATTTTTCCCTGTTATTCTTGGAGACTCTGAAAATTTTACCCCAGCAAACCCACTTAACACTCCATCACACATTAAACCAGAATGGTATTTTCTCTCGCCTATGCCATCCTTTGATCCATCCCCAAAAAATTAGGAGGAGTCCTAGCTTTAACCCTGTCAATCTTTATCTTAGCTCTCCTACCTTTCCTCCACACCTCAAAACAACAACAAGGATTTGCCTTCTGCCCAATTACACAAACAATATACTGAATCCTAGTAGCTGACTTTCTTATCCTCACATAAATTGGAGGCCAACCAGTTAAACACCCACTTATCATTATCGGACAAATAGCCTCAATCGGCTACTTCGCCATTATTGTAATCTTCATACCAATCACAGGCATAATTGAAAACAACATTCTAGACCTAGATCAAATGTCCTGATAGTATAAACATTACACTGGTCTTGTAAATCAGAAATGAAAATTATTTTTTCTCAGGACACCAAGAAGGAAGGACTCCTCCCCCACTGTCAGCACCCAAAACTAAGATTCTTTTTAAACTACTTCTTATACATAAATGTATATAGTACATTAATATATTTATGTATATCATACATTAAATTATATGCCCCAAACATATAAGCATGTATTAACTATCAATTACATAGGACATTACATCCTTTATCAATATACTACTTATTAAACCATGACTTTGATACACAATTACTTAATTAATGCTTTACAGACATAGCTGTGTCGTCTTACATACACCATTCTGTCATAAGCCTTTCTTGTCCATACGACTATCCCCTCCCCCATTTTGTCTATTAATCTACCATCCTCCGTGAAACTAACAACCTGCCCACCTATGCCTCTCTTCTCCCTCAGGGCCCATTTAAACTTGGGGATGATTAATGTGAAACTTTACCAAGCATCTGGTTCTTACTTCAGGACCATATTAATGTTTTATGGTCCATACGTTTCCCTTAAATAAGACATCTTGATGGTATGGGTTTAATCAGCCCATGCCTAACATAACTGTGGTCTTGGGCAGTGGTATTTTTTAATTTTGGGGATGCTGTGACTCAGCATAGCCATCAAGGCCTGAAGGTCAACCTATCATGTAGCTGGACTTTTTAGTCAAGTATCATTTATCCTCATATAACCCTCCACAACATATTAATTAATGGCTCCAGGACATTTAATATAAGCAGTACTAACCATGCAAATGATATGTTCCTCCTACCAGGCTCCCAAGGACTTACTTTCCATGTTTGTTAGACATACGACTCAAACCATACTAAAAAACAAGCTATTTCAGCAAAACCCCTCTTCCCCCAACACCTGAAATCACCTATCCTTGTCAAACCCCAAAAGCAAGGGACTCAAAAACAGGTTCTTTTATCCATTCTAGTAATCCACCAAACATAACTTGAAATTTAGTATTGACAAAAAAACACAACAAAAATTTCAATACCAAAAAACAACCCAAAAAATTAAAAAATTTTCAAGTAGAATTCCAGTATTGACCTTCGCCCTTGTTAATGTAGCTTATACAAAGCAAAGCACTGAAAATGCTTACATGGATGCAAGCATCCCATAAACATAAAAGGTTTGGTCCTGGCCTTATAATTAATTGGAGGCAGAATTACACATGCAAATCTCTGATCTCCCTGAAGTTTGGCAACCACTGTTGTGGAGTTGTAAAATGACAAGAGGATGTATAAACTGCTCAGAACAAAGCAGGGCTCTTCAAGGTTATTCATCTATAAGTCCATTCAGAGAAAAAACAAGACATTAGGATCAATTTCCATCAGTGCTTTTATTTACATGACTGCAAGGTTCTGACATAGGGACGAGCTCCTTCTGGAGACACTCCATGACAGTGCATATCGACTCGCATCTCTCATTGCACTTATTTTCCACGCATCATACTGAGACTCCAGAACTAATTTTCCCAAAGCATATTTTTGAACATATAACTCATAAATCAAGCACAGGGTATGGGAATGGACAAAGGAGAACTGGACATAATAAATATGTGTTTAGAACTAATGGAATTTATGTGTAACCAGATATCACCAATTTTCAAATATGGCAAGAAAAATCTTGAAATATTAACTTTGAGATGAAAAGAATTATCTCATTAATAAATCAGTAAATAAAATAAGTAAACAAAATACTAAAATACCTCATTTTATGTCTTGATTCTTCTTTTAGCTTAATATGGAGGCATTCACAATGCCACATTGATCAATATATGATCTTATAACTGTATCATTATGTATATCACTAATATATTTTTGAAGTGATGGTAAATTGTAACAAATTTTGGCTGGTATAATTGTGATTTGAACAGACTTAGACAAGGCTATTTTATCTGTAGAATTACTTGGCTTCTTTATATTCTGTCAAGAACCAAGTACAGTGCCATCCTCTCGGGCAGAGCTCAGACAACATCTTTTAGCTGTAACCACAAGAATGATGCTGGCAGATGAGCACGGGATCCAATTACAAGAGTGGTATCTCTTCCTTAAAGAGATATTTGTTCCCATCCCAAGAGGGACTTTCTCCTCGTGAATGCTAATCCTCGCCTACCTAATGGTATCTCAGAACACATCAGACATAGAGACCACTGATCTTGTGAATAGATTATTTCTTTGTTATAGATTATATCCTTTGTTATAGCTCCCTGTAAACCTAACCCCAAATCCACAGATTCTGACAATAAAATGAAAAAGGAAAGGGTGGAAGCTTCAACTTTCAAGTTTTGAAAAAAAAAACCTCAATTTTTCATAGAGAAAATTTTATATTTTATGTAGAATGTTAAACATATTATTTGTGTGCACAGAAACAGGGATGCAGACAAGTAATTTTTGACAGAAGAGTTCAGAGCGCAATAATACTGCTTTGTAACAAGATCCAGCTGAGAAGCAAGCAGCAGGAAGTAGGAAGAACACAGTAGAGCAAACAGAGGAGGGCGAATTGTGAACTTTCACCTTAAATACCAAGCGCTCCACAGGAGCGGCCCAACCATCATGTCACTGAGCTTAGATTAAACAAAAGGACCTTCAGACCCTCTAGTCTTTCCCTTGATGCATCAGTAAAATGAATATTCCTTGTCAACAAACACTATGCAAAACACAATCCATGGCACCTCTGCTTCTTTATCCCTGAGGTTAGGGATAAAGACCAACAACTAAACCCTGTCAGGTTGGATGTTTCTGAAAGATTCCTCACTCACACAGTGATTGGGTACTTGACTCTGCAGTATAACTTACTATAAACTCTTTAATAATTTTTTTCATATCATCATCCTGATTTTTTTCTCATATGATATTTGGATTCCAGAAATTCTGGGTAGAAAGGTCTCTCACTCTGTTTCTTGTTTGCCTGAGACACCCCTGACCTTAGCATCTCCAATACAATTGAGTAAGCCAGACCAAGGAGTTCATAAGGAATGGGTGAGAGACTTGTTTTAGTATTTTTTTTTTAGGCTAGAATCAGCTTGGCACAAGGCAGTAACATCAGGTAGGCCAGCTAAACTCTATTAACACACTTGCCTTAAGAGATTTTTATGAATGAAGAACTGAGGTCACTGAGCAGAAAAGGGGGCTAAGAACTATTTCATGTTTACCAGCAGGATTATTTTCACATTGAAGATCACACAGCACCTATCTAACTAAACACAGAGGACTAAAGCCACACACACTGTGGTCTCAGTTCACTTGCTGATTCTCAAAACTTCTGATTTTTATTTTGCTTCCTTAGCAATGTATAGACACATTCTTAAAACTCTATCTTGTACCACTAAGACCCTGCTTTGTCAGAATATGTGAGCTATGGGGAGAAGATGGTAAGAATATAGGCAAATATTAGAGTGATCTTGCATCAGGCAAATACAGTGAACCCAGGCTAGCAAAGTTATATAGAAGAACTTCCATCACACTGTGTCCCAGTGACAAATTATTCTAGACTTTGAGTCAGGTACTCTTTGAACTCTAAGAGATATACAGTCATCAGGAAAGAGCTGGTCAACAGGAAAGGAAGCCTTGGGCCAAAACAGTTCATCCCTCCTGAGTCACATCTACGCAAGTGTCCTCTGATAGAGATATGAGGACTTTTGTTCCTCCTCCTGTCTCATGTCTCTGCCTTCCCTACACAATTTTACTTCCATATCCTCCTCACTTAAATGTTCTTTACCTGTCAAGAACTAAGCAATGAAAACTTACCCATCAGAGGCATTGTCCCCTATAAAATACTTGTTCATGGATAAATTTTAAGGAACAGCCCCAACATTCTATATCCCTGAAGAGCAAACTTGTACAGCCACTATGGAGATCATTATGACAGTTCCTCTGAAAACTGAGAATCAATCTACACCAAGACCCAGCTATACCACTGATGACAGAAGTTACAAAATAATCCTACACTATATCAGAATTATGTATAATAAATTGTTATTTGTTTAGGGGAGACTCACAGATCACTGTCCTAGATCACAGGGGTAACAGGAACAGAGCCAAGCAGCCAGAAGCGAGAGCCAGAAGCAAGAGAACGAGTACAAGCTTTACAGCAGCATTTATGATATAGGAGACCAAGTGGGCTGGTATCTTAAAGGCTATTGGCTGAAGGGGCTCTCGCAGTACATCACTCTTAGGCATATACCCAAAGGATGCTCAATCCTACCTTAAGGACACTCACTCAACTATACTCATTGTGGCTTTATTCATAATACACCCAAACTGGAAACAACCCAGATGTCCCTCACCTGAATAATAAATAAAGAAAATGTGGTACATGTACACAATGGAGTACTACTCAGCTGTTCAAAAAAAAAAAGGCAATGCAAAATTTTGAGACAAATGGATACAACTAAAAAAAAATCATTCCGAGTGAGGTAACCCTGGCCCAGAAGACAAATTGGTATGAATGAATGTATCTTCACCTGTGCGTAGTTCACGACTAACAAATCTACCAAAGCTTATAAAAGTAGCATCACAAATATGACATTAACACCCCAGAAAACAGTGACAGAATCTTAATATCATGAGGACGTGCTCTGTGCTGCTGGTACAGCTGTCGAGAGAGCTCAGCGGGACAAACACTGCCCACACACGGTGAAGAAGCCTAGCTCAAGACCAGGACCCCAGCATAAGGCAAGATGAGTTCTGATCAGTTTCGAAAAGCACTTAATGCTCTTCCATAGAATCTATATTCCTGGCTTGCCATGAGGGCGTCACCAAGTTTCTTCATTACTATCTAGAACATGTGCTCACCTTCCTTATAAAACCTGAATGACAGGTGTGCAGCATCAGTGTCAACAGAAGTGGGCCCTCTAGTTCCTCCAACACTGATTAGGACTACTTCTTTTCTTAGGAGAATCATGTGGTCTGTGACCGTAACAGCAGAACGTTCAGGACAGTCCCGGCATTCTCCTTCCTTTAGGAGGTAAACAGGTAAGAGGCTCAGTCGCTTCTGCCCACCTGTGGAGCATGAACCACAACCACAAAACTCTGCACTTTGCAGCTAGCTGAGCACACTCAAGTCTAGGCTGTTATAAACCATCCCAAGAAGGGAAATCAACTGGGAGATTTGGAACAGAAAATTAGCTCTCTTCTCTTCAATGACACCCCATAAGTCCTCCTTTTTATAGAAAATTTTCATAGAGAAAAATTTATATTTTATGTAGAATGCTAAACATATTATTTGCGTGCACAGAAACAGGGATCTCTACATGAAAACCACTGATTCAAATAACCATGTAAATGCTGACATTGTGTTGACAGCCCTGGTGGTTTAAAGGAGAGTCTGTCATTTAATAGGATTCTAAAGACAATTGATTATTTCTGAGGTTGTCCCTTTGCCTAAAAGGGACTGAGATGACAACTTAGACTTTCTACTTACCTTTGTTTCAAATGGATACATTTTCCTCAGGCCTCCATTGTCCTTCACATACTGTAAGGCATAGTTTGTAGAGCTTGAAGAAGAGCTTTGCGGTTTAGCACAGTCCAGTAGGTTCTGTACACTCAGATGAACCAGTTTTCATGTTTTTTGGGATATCTGCCCTTCTGTGGCACCAGTAATTAAAAAAATATCAACAAGAATTACATCTACCCTAAGCAGAGAAGTAAAGATAGTCATCCACAAACAAGTAGCAATTCCAACAACTCAAACAGCTGAATAGTTTTTGAATAAAAAATGAACTATCAGCAGTTGATGGAGCACTAGGCAGGGAGGGAACATTATTCTTTGGAAATTAACAAGTGGCCACTTGCTTATGCCACAGGGATAGTGACATACTGTTGTCTGGTGATTACTAGTGACAATTTTTATAAAACAGTCATGAAGTCTGAAGAAAGATGTGGTAGAGTCTCTAAGTGTACAATAGTTTATTGGTATGATCAATATGGATATGTGGAACCATCAAAGAATGAAAACATTCTTTAGAAATAAATTTTATGTCACCCTACACTGAACACATATAGATATCAATTCCTTCTCATCTTCCCAATGATGAGAAAAATGAGCATGTGATTCTGTCATACCTGATACTGCACACAACTTGCATAGCTTTTCTTTGGGAATGTCACCAATCATATGTTTCTGAATTCTCTTCACCTTCCTGGGATATGGGACTTGAGGATGAGTTATGATTTTCCAAAATTCTTCACCAGTCTTAAAGGAAAAGTAAATAAGTCATTGAAGAACAACAACAAAAAAACTCCATGTAAGGAACTGAAGTGGAGAAAGACGGTGTGAAGCCATCCATGCCACACTCACCATGTCACCGAAGAAGTTCATCCCAATGGTAAAGCTGTACTTCCCCTGGTCAGATTCTTCATGGAGCATTTTGGTCATTCTCATATTGTTCTCCAATACTGCTCCCTTCTCTCCTTCCCTATCCTAGAATGGATATAATGGGGATATCTTTCTAGTTAAGAATGCGCACATACTGAATAACAGAACTTGTTATAAGAAAAAGGATCCTCGATGAGGCATGTTTAGAATGATGTAGACCATTCTCCACATAATGAGCAATGGGGGTGCTGACTTTTTATCAGAGCTGTTCTGATAACAAGAAGTGATTCTAAAATTCTGTACAATTCTTTGAGAGGAGAGACAACGTAACACCAAAAACTGCAGTGTAAGCTCTCAGAGTTCAGCAGCAGTGTCCTCCAGAATTGAGAGGAATCTTGGCAGAAAAGACCTGGCATTAGAAGGGGAACTGACCATGATCCTTGCTTGACCCTTCAGAGGTGAGTGTGACATAGATGTGCCATCTCGCTCAGACAATTCTGTATCTTTTATTCTCAGCACCTTAATGAGTTTTGGATCTCTGTTTAATAAAATCTACTGCAAATGGAAGTCTCTCTGAACAGGGTTAAGAGGTGGGCTAATCCATGGGTGTAAGGACCGCACAGGAATCAGTTTAGTACTCCGTTCACTTGATAGAATAATTGTAGCATCTTCCTTTGCTAGAGTCTATGACTTCTCTAGCCACAGAGGCTTTGCCCAGCAATGGTTCCAGGTATGATTTTCACCCTGTGGAGCAGCACTTAAATCCAATCATGAGTTGGTTGATAGCTTCAGTAATGTTCATGACACTATTACACTCCCGACTGGCAAGTCTTGTCAAGACAAAATACATTGTAGCTCAGAGGCCTCACAGCTTGGTAAGAGTGGTAAAGACCTTTCACCTCCAGTGCTGGGCATAGTCCCTTCCAGCACTATGACAGTTAGGCAGTAGGAGGATGCTCAGGTCAGTGCCAGCGTGTTACACCCTTGCTCTGTGACTCAAAACAGAAATAGGGCATGTGTGTGCAATATTTTAGGAAGTCTTACTGAATGACATTTTCAAAAGGTTTTCAGGGTTATTCATCCCTCTATTCTCTCCCTTGCTCTCAGATCTCCAATCACCATTTAAACCTCCCTCCAATTGTTTCCTTTTAATGTTGTACAAACTGCATTCTGTATCCCTTCTCTTTAAAGCCTCACACACACACACACTTCCTGTTACTAATTTCCTGACTTCTATGGGGTTTCCAAATGAAATTAATGCAAAGAATTTTCAATGGTAAGATCTACAAATGTTACAAAACATGCTAAGCTTGTCTTTCTCTTACCTAATGGTGCCATCTAGTGGGAAATACTGACACATGTATCCTGACCTAAAGTTATTTAAAAATTTCCCCGCTCAGGAAATTCCTATTTTTCTGGCTCAGATAAATAGGCAGTAAGAAACCCTTCCACAGCCTAATACAACTTTCTGGAATACCTACATATATGAAGAAAATCTAAATGAAATCCCCAAATAATGGAGACAGTACCAAATGGGCTATCTCTTGTTACCAAACAAAGCATCCAGTACTGGGATTAAGTTACATCTAATTGATTTTTTGACAAAATGGATCTCACAGGAATCCCCAAGGAACCCAAACTGTTGTCAAGACTGTAAGCTGCTCTCCACTGACAGCAAGGCCACTATGCTGAAACAACACTCACAGAACTCACTAAACATGGAGAATTCTAGTGGGTACCTACAAAACTCCTTCTCCCATACATTTTAGCATCTTTGGTACAGGAGCAAGCTATACTCTCTCTTTCAAAAGAAATGTAAGCACAAGCCAGACACAAACCCTTTATCTATAATGATTTACTGCAAGCAAGGTGTGCTAGGAAAATTCTGGCACAAAGCTTGTAGAAGAAACAAAACAATGACTAATTTGACTTAAGACCCTTTCCACTAGATGGAACCCATACCTAACAGTGCTTGGATAATCAAGAACCCTGTATACTAGATAGTTTTGAGACAGGTAAAACCAAAATACAAAAGATGTATTTATAAAGCAACTCCAGCTGATATTCTGCTCTGCTTGTGGATCGGTACCTTTGTTCATGTATCATCAGAGAAGCCTCCTCCTGCAAGAGATGGGGACAAATACAGAGGCCCATATACAGAGAGTGAGAGGCTGTGGAACACTCAACCCTAAAGGAATGTCTCCGTCAGATCCCTTCCCCTACAGCTATGGAAGAGGAAGAGGCAGAGGAAGTGGAGGAGCCAGAGGGTATAGAGGACACCAAGGAATCAAGGACTTCTGAAGGAACAGGAACGAAGTTCACACGTACTCAGAGAGACTAAAGTTATATGCACAGGACCAGCACAGGTCCTTACCACGTCCTCTTTCTGTATACCATGGCTTCCAGTTTAGTGAGACTTTGGGATTCCTAAGTGTGCAAATGATTCTTGCACCTGATTTTGGGCTCTTTACCTTCTTTTAAACGTCTTTGTCCGACTCTGATGTGATAGATTTTGTCTTATATTGTATTTTGTTATATTTTTTTAAAAAAATGACAGAATTAATGAACGAAACCCTAGCCACTAGGGTAAATGTTAGCAACTCATCTGTCACTTTCAGCTGCTGGGAGAAGGAATATTTATTTTCTCTAATAGAATGACACTGGATCTATCAACCACTCCAAGAGAGGCCTCATGTTCAGTCATAGTTGACCAACATGTAATGGGCTCCATTGTGTGTGTGTGTGTGTGTGTTGTGTGTGCTGCTTTTATTTTGTTACAGTTTGGTACGGTTGGTTGTTTTCTTTCTTTTTGAGTACAGATTTGTTTTGTTTTCTTAGTTGAGGGGGTTTGTTCCTGTATTGGATTTTTGTTTGTTTTTCTGAGAGAGAACGTAAAGTTTGATGGAGAAGAGGGCCTGGAAGGGTTTGGGGAGGGAAAGAATATAAACAAAATATATTTAGAATTAAAAAATTTTAAATAATAATAAAAATTTAAGAGCAAAAAAGAAGAAATTCCTCCACATCTCATCCCCAAAAGAGGTGCTCCCTGTTAGGAAACTTAATTCCAATCAGAAAAAGGTTGATAACTCTCATGGTGTAAATGCTGCTATTGCACTAGTGAGGATGTCTCTCCAAGACAGACCATACTGGAAGGTCAAAGTGCTCACAGCTGAGTAAAAGTGATCAGAAAACTATCAAGGAACTGCCTGGAGGGAAAGATTGAAATTACAACAATTCTGATTTCCACTCTACTTAATAGAAATAAGTGAATTCAAAATGAGCTGGGGAATTGTACCAATACAGCAGGTAGAAATCCTTAGTCATTTGAATATGTAAGCAAAATATATGAATTGTCTTATAAAGAAGGGTTTTTACTGCAAGGACAGAACCTGGCTTCTCTAGAACGGAGAACTGTTTAGACCACTACGAGCAATGACTAGCTCCCTGCTCAAGGAAAAGCAGAGATACGAGGTGACTTCCTAAACAGGAAAATCGTCTCCACCGAGAACCCTGATGGAGGTCGGAGCACAGAGATGAGCGTTGAGAGAGTATTTCCTCACTAAGTCACAGAGCGTCAGAAAATGCTAAAAACAAGCCTTCCGTGGCCTCACCTGCCCCACATAATTCAGAAAGACAAGAAGGCACCCACAACCTTTCTGTAGAGATCATAGGATGTTATGGAAATATACACTCACACAGAATCAAGATCACAGGAAGAGAAGGGGCTTCTAAGAGACAAGCAGTGAGCTTGGTTTTCGATGTTGAAGCTACCCTGTTTTATACCGTGTACCACTCAGATAGCAGGTAACTGTTTGCATTTGAAGACCCCATCCTTAGGCCTAAACAAGTCTCCTGGTCTGCGCTCCCTCGAGGCTTGTTTGGACAACCCCAACTTATTTTGCTCTCCTAAGTCATGGTGGAGTGGATTCTCCTGGAGACTGTGGCAAAAGAGCCACCTACTCTTTCTCCCAGAATACCAACATCACAAAAATGTATGTCTTCATGCTGAATTACTTATCTGAATATAATGTCACTGTATTAATTATCTAGTTTTTGCCTGAGACTGGGACTCTTGAGATGGTCGCCCTTCTGAGTTAGCATCTCTACTGATAGTGTCATTGTTCGTGTATGGTTTGATGAGCCGTTTCTAGGAGACGCAGTCTCATCGCAGACTTCATGACCCTCTTCTGCCCTATCTTCCACAGTGTTCCTTGGGTCTAAAGTGCAGGAGTTGTGAATGCCAAGAGGAGGACAAGCTCTCTCAGAGACTCTCCCAGAGCAAACCCCTACCCAATGGAAAGTAAACAGTCCTGAAGTCATGTGCAAATAAACAACAAAACTGGATTCTTCAGGTTTTATTATATATAATATACTTATGTAATATATTATATATAAACACCAAAGTATATTGTGTTAAATATATTAGTACATATAAAATATAAATATATTTTGCATATTTTAATATATGTTAGAATATGTTTAATGTTTTAATAATATATTAAAGTATAGTAAGTATATTATATAATATATATTTTAGATATATAAAATTACCAAAGAAAAGCATAAAATCAATCTGAGAGGAAAAGAGGAGGCTATGTGAGGAGTTGGAGGAAGAAAAGAAAAAGGGGGCAATGTAGTTATTTTTTAGATAAAACACATATTAAAAAGAATTACTTAAATTTTAAAAAGTCATAACAATAAAAACTGAAAGAAGACAGACAGTATATTTGAGCTTAAACCTTCTTAATGACATCATTTGGTACAGTCATAAAAAAATAAAATCAAGTTTTTACAGGAATCAAACACAAATCAGAGCAGAGTTTCAGTTACAGTAGCCCCCGTGTCTTCCTGGAGTAAACACATCACAGATGTGTTCTTCAGTGACTCAAGCGCTGTATTCATGCAGCAGAGATCGGCCATGCTAAAGGGATGTGCCTCCTCTTTACGGGCTCTCCCCAGTCTAGTTCTTCCTTGGTACCCTCAGGCAGCTCACACTCTGGGGTAGATGGCATAGGTAGCGATTCCACAGTGGTTGTTCTTGTCTCTGGCAATCTTCATGTAGCCATTCATGCCCCATTTCTCACCATGACTGAGAAGAACCATGTTTCCCATTCAGGAGAAAGATCACAGGACAGTGGATTCATTACAATAACTCCTCTCGTGAACACTGGGCCTATAGTCTACTTAACACAGCGATCAGAAAATGCAGAATGTCAGCTTCTGAAAACCAAGAGCTACCTTGCACAGGACTGAAACTCACAGCAGGGGAAAAGCAGGGTATCTTTCCACCTACAGGAGGCACAGAACTAACAAATATTCTCGCTTTTAGAAAAATCACAAACACAAACATGCTATTAGCACCCAAGGGAACCAGTGGCTGAACCTGATGCTATGACCACACACTGTGAGTTGGTTGTCAACATCACAGAGAGAGTCCAAAGGGTCCAGAGCTGGCCACAAACTAGGGATGAGGATACTTCAAGTCCAGGGTCCCACTTGAAGCCAGCATGGGTGCTGGAGAGAGCTCTGTGCCTAATAGCAAGGGGCTTTTCCACAGTAGCTAGGTTCCTTTCCCAGCAACCACGTCAGTCTGCTCAGAGCCTGCTGTAACCACAGTCTGAGGGAACCTGATGTCCTCTTCAGGTCTCCCTGGGCACCTTCTCAAAGGTAGAATAAACTCACAAAAAATACCCTTCCATGAGTGAAAATAATAATTTTTTAAAAAGCCTGGTGGTCACTGCAGCTCGCCTGAAATCCCGTAAGTGAGGACATACCTCAGCAGCCTGGCTGAGGAACTATACTGAATAGTAAACTCTAAAATCAGTGGGATCTGCCTTGAAGGAGGACAGCCGAGGCAAACAACTGGTACTATCATTGGTTGCACACAAACACATGCAAATAGACAAGCTGCATGCACACGTACAATTGGTCAAAAAAAAAAAAAGAGGAAACTCTTATCCAGACTCAGACTCCAAACAGAAAATCCATTTAAAAATTTAAATATAAATAATGTTTGTAATTTCTACCTGTTCTTTATCAGCCAGTATTTGCTGCCATCTGATTCTCTTCCTTCATAGCCATAGCCGACTAACAGAACAGAATGGTTGATGACATCACTGCGACATTTTGGCTCGTAATAAATACCTGAAAAATAAAATCAAAGGAGTGAGATGCCCCAGGCACCTAATAGTGACCATGGCCCAAAACAGTAAGTAAGGCATTTCCTAATGGACAAAAAAAAAAAGCAAAATTAGGCCCCACTGTGTGCAGGATTCCTGATTCAGGTTCTCATCAAATGCCAAAGAAGTACAAATGAAGAACACGGCTTTGCTAACACACTTTCCTGCATGCATATGGTGCCCTCTCACCATGAATTTTCACTAATGGCACACCAGCCCAAGAAAGTATAACTGAACATAAGTTACTTAATCCAAGGCACTCTTCATAGTTCATGTCTAAAAAGGCAATCTTTCCATATGTTAGTGCATACCAAGTGGGAAAACATTGACAAGTAAGCCTAGAAATAGCTATAAATTACAACATGCTCACAGACATGGGAATGGTATGCTGAATGAAAACCACACACATAATTATTGCATAATCATACATGGAATCCAGTGATCTAATTATGAGCATCAAATGTTAAGTGCAGAAACTTGGGCTCTATGCCTAGCAGAAGTTTCACGACCATTCTTCAATGGCATCTCGAGCAGTGATTCTCAACCTTCCTAATGCTGTGACACTTTAATAGTTTGTCATGTGGTAATGACCCCAATCATGAAATTATTTTTTGTTGCTACTTCATAACTATAATTTTGCTACTGTTACGAATCATAATATAAATGTCTGGTATGCAAGATATCTGATATGCAACTCCTGTGAAGGGGTTGTTTGACCCCCAAAGGAGTCAAGAGTCATAGACTGACAAACATGGGTAAACACGCTCTTACCTCCCCTATACAACTTGAAAGATTCATGGCTAGCATCGATTCCAACAGAGATGGGCCCAATAATTGCTACAGCATGCATTAAGGCTTCCTCATTCTCTGAGACAAACACAAAGTCTGTAACTCTAGCAGCAGAACGTTCAGGATGGTACCTGCAGTGTCCTTCCTTTAAAAGGTAAAGAGAGAAGAGGCTCAGTTTCTTCCACCTACCTCCTAGGTAACATGCATCAGAACCACAACCCTACCCTTTGCAGCTGAGCATCCCCATGTCTGGACTGTTATAAATCATCGCAGGAAGTAAAATGTTACTGGGAGATTGGGAACTGAAAATCAACTCTCATGTCTTCAGTGACACCTCATAGGTCTTTAAGTCTGTAAGAAATTACCATAGGGAGAAATCTCCACTAAAAGTGGAGTGTTTTGCATATTCTTTGTGTGCATAGCACAGGAACAGCTACAAGGAAACCATCACATTAGAAACCCGTGCAAGGACAGATGTTCTTATGAGACCACTGCTGGTGTACATCGATTCTACCTTCCAACGTGAGTTCTGAAGACACTGAAGTTCTGCAGTTGCCCCTTGTCTGAAGCTGGCTGGAATGACAGTCGCGTAGTAGATCCACTTACCCTCGCCTCGTACGGATACGTTGCCTCAGCCTCCAGACCTCCGTTATACTGAACGTACTCTAGAGCATAGTATGTGTTGCCTTTATAACAGCCCAGATTGCCTTCAGGTCTAGAACAGTCCACCAGGTTCTGTGGACTCAAGGAGGCCAGTCGGCCGGTTTTCCAGAACATCTGTCCTTCTATGGCACCAGCCACAGAGAAAGCCCAACAAGAATTACACCTACCCTAAGCAGAGAAGAGAAGATGGTCATCAAAGAACAAATAGCAACTTCAAATCAGACAACTGAGTACTGTGTCAACGAATGAACTATTAGCAGGTAACTGGTGCCAGGGAGGGATTTTCATTCTTCTGGGGGACCTGACTGCTGGCAGTTTGCTCATGTTTGCATGAACATATGGGCAATACAAAGGACATGAAGTCTGGAGGATGATTTGGGGGAGACCACTAGGTAGATGGAGATCATGGTCATGGATATGATCTATATACATAACACAAACACATGAAACCTTCCAAAAATAAAAATATATATTAAAAGTGAATTATGTGTCACTCCACACTCAGCACACAGAGATATCAGCACAACTCCCCAGTAGTTGAGGAAGACGGGCACATGACGCCGTCATACCTGTGTCTTCACAGGAGTCACGTAGCCTCTCCTTCTCCAATCCACAAATTTAGGGACATAGCTGACCCTACGTTGCTGGATACTTCTCCTCTTCCTAAGAGTCTGAACTGGAATATCAGTCATCATTTTCCTGAATTCTTCACCAGTCTTCACGGAAAAGAACATAAATCATTAAAAAGCATAAGACTTCACATAATGAATTGAAATAAAAAACAAAATAACAAACCAACAAAAACCACAATGTAAATAAAGCAATGCAAATCACAGTCACCATGTCACCAAAGGCATTCATTTCCATGGTGAAGCCTTTCTTCCCCTGGTTATATTCCATATTGTGCTGGAGAACCATTTTCTTATTTTCTTCCCATACTGTTCTCCTCTGTCCTTCTTCCTCCTGGAAATAGACATAATGGATGACATTTCTTTCTGATCAAACCGCTACACAAGCTGACCAAGGGGACTCACTGCCAGCGGTGACTAGAGGTCGTGAGACAGATCTCGGGACACTGCATCAGAAGCCATTCTCCAAACACCTAAGAACAGAGATCCTGGTCACCTTGTGCTCTCTGTGCACAGCTTCGGGCAATTGCTGAGGTGGTCTCTCTGGCCTCTGTCGCACCCACAAACCCCAACAACACGGACCATTCTCTGTGGGGCCGCTCTGGACAGTTTTTATATTACCCACCAGGCTGTAGTTTTTTCCATATTTTATCTTCCACTCCTGCCATTCAGAATCCAAACTGTGATCAGATGAGGGAGCAGCTGTGGCCACTCCCAAGCACAGGATGGCCAGGAAGACAAAAAGAGTCATCTCTCACGACCTGGAGAACGAGGAGGAGAAATAGAACTGGGACGACAGCAACGCTTCTAAAATAACTCTTACTCCTTCCTGAGAAACAAAGACATCCATGGTGCAGAAAATTACCTGAAGTACTATTGCAAATATTTATCCACAGACTTTGGAAATGAATAAATACATATTTTGGATAAAGATACCATGGAGGTATTTAGATGCTCCACCAAAATGCAAAGTGTGTGTCCAAACAGCCTATGTGCTACAAGCTTTTATTGTCAGAAGGACGTCCACACGCCTCAAAATTAAAAAGTTACACAACTGGGGGCTTAGTACATGGAGTTGTATGACATGAAGCTTGTCCTATGTGGTGTTTGATCCTAACCATAAGGTAACCCCAAGAGTTGTGGCCCAACAACAATCATATCCCCACCTAATCATCGTTATGTAGGCTTGTCATGAAAACCCCCCTCTTGAATGAAAATTTTCTGAACTGTTGTTTTTCGAAAATATAAGGAGGATCAATATGATTCCCTTGATTCCACCTTTGTGATTACATACTTTATTCTCTACTTCAGTGATGAAAGGATGACAGGGAAAAGCCACTGAAAACCAGTGTAGGTGGGATACAAGGTATAATCACTTTTGGATTCAAGTCACGACTTAATGTGTTTCTTAAACAACACTCACTATAAGACTTATTGAGGGCCATACAATCTACCAATACTTCTACATATGTCAGTGAAGAATGTTCCAATTTCCCCAGGGGCAGTGTGCAAGAAGATGATCCCTGTTGGTTCAGGGAGAGAAGGAAATGATACCTGAAGCACAAGAATCAGATGAATGACTCTCTATAAAAAGCCACAGACTTGGACTTTATGGGAACCAATGCCAAGTTAACCCATGGGGGGGCTGTTTTTCCCTTTTGTTTTTCTACCCACTTCCACCTCCACACAGTAGAGTTGCAGATGTTAAACGTATAGTTTCATTCCTGCCCAATTCTCCAGAAGGATCCTCTCATTCCCTGTCCCTTATCATTCTGTCTTAGAAGAGGTGTGGCCTTACCGGGAAGACTTCTGATGCCTCAATGCTTTCCACAGACTCAGTTTAAGGCTTGGATGAGATCCCAGGATCTTGAATGGCTGAGATTCACTTGGGCCTTAAATACAAAGTTTCTGGCCAGTAAGTCAGTCTTGCCCTTCTGATTGGCTATGCTGGTGACTGGATTGGGCCTCCAGGTTCTGGGACAAGTACTGAGATCTGATCCCAGATGTCCTGGAGGGGTGGGTGTGGGCTGCCTCAGGAGACTGTGTGGACCTTATCAGAAGAAGGCAGAGAACCAGCCTTTGTTCCTTGAAGGATCACATGATACATGATGCTTTTTGTAAACAGATGACTCAAAAATAAAATAAATAAAATAAAATAAAAAACAAGTTTCCTGGTAAAGTTGTCAACCATACAACGTCTTAGTGTTACTATAGCTGTGGCGAAACACCATGAACAAAGAAGCTTGAGGGGGAAGGGTTTATTCAGCATGTGCTTCCTCCTCAAAGTTCATCAGAGGAAGTCAGGACAGGAACTCAAGCAGAGCAGGGACCTGGAGGCAGGAGCTGATGCAGAAGCCATGAAGAGATGCTGCTTATTGGCTTGCTCATCATGGCTGGCTCAGCCTGCTTTTTTATGGAACTCGGGATTAACACCCCAGAGATGGCCCCATGCATAATGGGTTTGGCACTCCCCAAATAAATCACCAATTAAGAAAATGCCTTCCAGGCTTACCTACAGCCCAGTCTTGTGGAGGCATTTCCTCAATTGAAGCTTGCTCCTCTCTGATGACTCTAGCCTGTGCCTCGTTGACATAAAACTATCCAGAACAAACAGTTACTTTAGATTGGAGTGAGAGGTTTTGCTATCCATAGAATGGAATGAGTATGTTCTAGCTTAGTATTTCATTAGTCCACAGCTACAGAGGGATGCTGTGAGAATACAAACCCTGGGGATGCTGTTTCCCTGTGTTAAGGTGGAACACAACTGGCTCTCACAAGAAACATAAGGGTAGGTAATCCACAAACAGGAAAGGGATTCATGACAAAGGCACTCTGGATATCATGATACTGTCTGATGATTTTTGCATTTGGAGATTGCATCGGGCAGTCATATGCAAGTTTGAGTTGAATGACACATGTATTACTTTAGACATTGCTTCATATAAGGAGCCCCACATACATGCCCCTTTGTTGTACAACTATTTGCCAGTTAATGTGCGGTTACCCTTTGTATACTATGAATATGTTTTATTACCATTGGTTAATATAGAAGCTGCTTTGGCCTATGACAGGGCAGAATATGACAAGGCAGGAAATCAAAGCAGAGACAGAGAAGAAAAGAAGGCAGTCAGGCAGACACCATGTAGCCACCCAAGATGCAAGAGGTAACAAATCATGAGCCTTGTGGTAAAATACAAAATAATAGAAATGGGTTAATTTAAGATGTAAGAGTAAGTTAATAATAAGCCTGAGATAATAGGTCAAACAGTGCTGTAATTAATATAGTTTCTGTGAGATTATTTGGCTAGGGGTGACTGGGAAAACAAAGCAGAGTCTCTGTTTATACCAAACAGCTCTATTAATGGGTTTTCTTTTCTTTGGGAACACTCTGTGCTTGTTAAACAATAATTCACTATCCCCCTCTCCCAAATTCAGCATCCACCATTTCATTTTTTTCTGTGTAAAAATTTGTCTATGTCTATGGGCTGAGTAGTTTTTTTAACATAGGCATACTGAAAGAAATTTCCATTGTAGTTATATTAAAAGGTGGGGATATTAAGAAAACTTGACCTCCCATAGCTGTTGTCAAATCTCCTCCTTTACTCATTCTGTAATTTGTCATTACTTGGAGGCATCATATTGGGTTTGCTCACTGATGGCTGCATTTGTTTGCTTTCTCTTTCAATATGCCTATGTTAAGGTTAGGGGTGGTAGCCCATATCTACTTCCACATTCATCGCTAAAATCCTCTCTGGTTTGAACTTGTGTTCAGGGAGATAATGTAAATGTTGTTTCAGCAATAGAGCATCACCACCAGTATGTGAAGAACAACCGACAGCTTAGGAAATAATGTCTATGGTTGTAAGGATTGTAGCATGCCTATCAAAGGCTTCAAAGCTAACCACCTCCCCCTCTCCAAACGCTTCTCAGATCTGTGTCACTGCTCCTTTCTAAATGGAGATAGAGGAGGAATGGAAGGGGAAAAGGGTAGATGAAAATGTGGGGGTACTGGGAGGAGAGGAGGGAGGTGAAACTGCTAAACTACTATGGTTGGTATGAAAAATAAATGAAAATGTTTTTAAGAACAAAAATCTAATTAATTAAAAAAGAAACTATACTCAGGATATATTGTATTGATGTTAGAAGTCCTTCTGTATATGTGTTATTGTAACTGCAGACATGGTCACTTTGATGTCGCTGACACAGTCACAGGGAAGCTGGTACAAGACTGAGATGCTGAACAAGGGAGAGTTACACCCAGCAATATGGTGGAGCAGTACAAGGTGCCATCATACCACACAGAAGCCAAGAGTTTTCATAAAAATCTTTCATACCACTGTTGGTGATGTGCAAATAGAACTCTGCAAGCAAACCAGAAACAACGATGAAAAGCCATCCATCACAGAGGAACCACCCACTCTTCCTCCTAGAACACCAGCACCACAGTCAGTTCTGTCTTCAAGACAAATACTGTGTTTGACCATAAAACTGTCACCTCACAAAAATTCAAAGAGTAGACACTACATTTGAATTTAATGTTTATTTTTAAAGGCATCATTTGGTACATTGGAACAGTTAGCAATCAAGTCACCAGAGGAATTCAAGACACAAATCGGTACAGAACATCAGTTACAGCAGCAATCATGTCTTACTAGAGCAAACATACCAGATTTTACCTCCTACCCTGGCTTTTCAATGTCTATAGTGTCTTCTGCACACAGCAGAGGTTGCCTAATTTAAAGAGGATGGGGTTCTTCTGTATGTGTTTCCCTAATATCTTCCCCTCCTTCTTATCACCAAGCAGCTCACAACATAGGGTACATGGCATAGGAAGCGATGCCACAGTAGTTGTTCTGGTCTCTGGGAATCTTCATGTAGCCTTTCTCTCCCCAGTTGTCTCCATGGCTGAAAGAAATCAGGTTTTCCACTTAGTAGAAAGGACACGACAGAGCAGATCATTGCAATAGCTCCGCATTTGAGCACTGAGCCAGAGATCAATGCAATAGAAAGCATTAGAAAAGGCAGAGAATCGATTCCAGAGTACCAAGAATTATCTCACAGAGGACAGCAAAAGTCACAGCAGGAAAAATTAGGGCATCTTCCATCCACAGGTTGCTCAGAAAAAAACGATGAAAAATAGAAAATCGATGATACGAAGATTATATTGATTGCCAAGGAAAGCAGCGACAGACTCTAAAGTCTCTGTTCCTATATTATATGTTATTTGCTCCAGAAGACAGCGATCAGAAAGTAAATTCAGATTACACAAGCGTAAGGTTTGGGGTGTGAGCCCAAGTTCTCCTTAAAGCCGAAATGAGGCTGAAGATATGTTTCAGTGCCTACGAGCACTTGGAGCTCTTGCACATGACCAAAGTTCCCTCCCAGCACAGCCAAATCAGTGAGCTCACGCTCCCCTGTAACTGAAGCCGTAGAGACTGTGGTGTCTTCATTTGGTCTGCATGAGCATCTGCTCACATGCAGCATTCACTCATACAGACACACACTTACAACAAATGAAAGTAACTTTTAAAAAAACTAGGATGTTTCTGCAGTCAATCTGTAACTGACGAAGTCAGCCATTACTAGAACAAACTGGATAAGCACACTACCAAAAATAGAAAACTCTAGGACCAGTAACCCTTTCTTCTTCAATATATAAGAACTAAGGAAGAAAACTGATATCAGCATCAGGTCTACACACACACACACACACACACACACACACACACACATTCCTTTTCAACTTAATTGTAACTGCTTTCTGTGACTTCTACATAAACTCTCACTATAAACATAAACCTCATTTGAAAACTAAACTACAAATAATTTCATCAATTTATACCTGTTCTTGACCAGCCAATATTTCCTGCCCTCTGACTCTTTGCCTTCAAAGCCATAGCCGACCAACAGCATACCATGGTTAGGAGAATTACGTCTGCATTTAGGCTCATGGTATATACCTGAAAAATAAATTGAGGAAGGGAAGGGCTCCAGGAACTTGATAGTGGCCATGGTCAACAATAGTAAATGAGGCATGTTACAATTGCACTAAAATCACAGAAAGTCTTTCTCTACACCCATATAAGATGACTTTTTCATAGTTTGTGTTTTCACTAATAGAACCTGATTCAGGAAACCCTAACTGAACATAAATTACTTAATGAAAGACATTCTTTATAATTCAGTTCTGAAAAAAACAATTATTCAACAACTTAAAAATATGCCTGGTAGAGAAAAATGAAGTAAATAAAGTTAAACAATAATGATGGATAATGAAGGGTTCACATGGATAGAGATGTCATGTCACATAGTGACAACACACATGATTATTGCATGGACAAGTGAAAAATTTACAAACACTAATGCTCACATCAAATTTTATACATTATTAGGGCATCAACCCAGAATGTCCCAAAGGGTCACAAGCACTCTTCACTAATATCTAGAAAAACACATACTTACCTCCCGTATATTTTTTAAAAGATTCATGTTCAGCATCAATTCCAACAGCAATGGGCCCATGAGTTACTAAAGCATTCAGTAGGGCTTCTTCATTCCTTGGGACAACGTAAAAGCGGGCAATCTTGACAACAGACCGTTCAGCACGGTACCTGCAGCGTCCTTCCTTTAAAAAGTAAAGAGTTAAAAGATTTGGTTACTTCCATTTACCTTCTGGAGAGCAAAAGTCAGAACCACAACACTTGGCACTTTGCAGAGGACCAACCCCACATCTGGACTGTTATAAATCATTCCAGGAAGGGAAATGTTACTAGGAGATTTGAAACTGAAAATTAGCTCTTATGGCTTCAGTGACACCTCATTGGGCTACCTATCTATAAGAAACTTTCATGGTACAGAAATCTGTATTACATGTGGAATGGTTTGCACATTCTCCATGTGCAGAGAATCAAGAACACCTACATTGAACAATGGAATCAGAGAAGCATGCAATGGTGGATACTATTTGGCAGAACTGGTTGTGTAAAAGAGAGGTTGTACATTCAATGTGACCTCTGAAAACAAAGGATTATTTCTGCCATTTTCTGCTTACCCCAGTGAAATCTAAATGACCACCCTGTAAACTCACTTACCTTTGCTTCATATGGATAGGTTGCTTCAGCCTCCAAACCTCCAATGTTCTTTACATACTGGAAGGCACTATAAACTTTGCCTCCTTGGCAGCCATTAGTGCCATAAGATCTAGAACAGTCTATTAGGTTCTGGACACTCAGTGGGATCATTTTGCCTGTTTTCTTAAACAGTTGTCCTTCTATGGAAGCAGCCACAGTAAAAGCCCAACAAGCACCACAACCTAGCTAAGGTGGGAAGAAAATATTGTCATTCACAAACAAATACTAACTGCAATAATAACTTAAGATATTGAATGCTTTATCAAAAAATGGACTATTGGCATTTGATTGATGCCTAAGTAAGAATGATCGATCTCCATTGAAAGGTGTCTTATGCCCCAGTGAGTAGCCACACAAAAACACAGATACACATAACACCATGATCTATTGGATGTCTGATGCAATAAATGTTATAATTGGAAGAAATTAAGTCTGGTAAGAGATGTAGTTGGACTATTGATGGAGGATTAAGGGTAAGTAGTACACGGAATTTATCTGTGAATGGGTCATATAATTGCTAAGGCATGATGTAGGGATTGCTCATTCATTGGGACAACCAGGAAACATTAGTTACTAGCGACAGAATGGTAATTACAGTACCAGTGGCATTCAAGTTACAAGAATGTGTTTGGTGAATAGCATGTTGTACTACATTCAAACAAGATAGGCATGTCAATAACTTGCTCCATCCCAGTAGTTGAGGAAGAAGTCAAGTGATGTTGTCATACCTGTCTCCGCACAGGGGCGACATAGCCTTTTGTCCTCCAATCCAAAAATTTTGGGACTGTGATCTCTCGTTTCTGGATGGGTTTCCCATTCTTTAGAGTCAGAACTGAACTCCCCTTCATCATTTCCCTCATCTCTTCACCAGTCTTCAGGGAACAGCACATAAAGACTCAATTTAAACAACAGAAGAGGAAAAGAACGAGTGCGGGACAGTTTGAGTCACACTCACCATGTCACCAAATTCATTCATCTCTACGGTGACGTTGTTCATCCCCAGGCCATTCTCCTCACTGAGCAGTTTGATCATCTTGACATTGTCTTCCCATATTGCTCTCCGATGTCTTTCTTCCTCCTGGAAATAAACAGAATGAATGGCATTCATTTCTAATTACACCCCTGCACTACCTGACCACGGGGACTGGCTGCTGCATATGCATAGACGTTGTAGAGAGAAATCTCAAGACCCTAAAGCAAGCCACTCTCAACACCCAATGAGCAGAGACAGTGGCCACTTTGTGCTTATCTTCTGTTACATTGATACCTCAAGTAGGGATGGCATCTATGGTCTCTGTTATATCCATGGACCCCCAACAGCAATGAACGTGCTCTACAAAGACACTGCTTCGGGTGTCCATGTGACCTACTTGGCTGTATGTTTTCTCAAAGTTCCTCTTCCACTCCTCCCACTCAGCATCCAAACTGTAATCTGGTGTTGGAGCAGCTGAGGCCAGTCCCAAGCACAGGATGGTTAAGAAGACAGCAGCAATCATGTCTCAAACACCTGTAGAGAGGAGAAAAATGAAGAGGAGAACACGCCAACACTCTTGAGAAATTAAGCCATTTGTGCCAGATAAAATTATTCCAACTACTCTCCCAAATACTGACTCAAAGATTTTTGAAATAGCTAAACATGAGTTTGAACTGGAAATGTCATGGATAGCATTTAGTTTTTACATAAAATTGCCTGTGGAAAAAAAATTCTAGAAATTCAAGGAAACTGCCGTGTACTGCAAATTGACATGATCAGAAAGATGACTATGGGTATCAAAATTCAAATCTTCCATAACTAGGGTCTTGCAACAGTTAACTGAGTATTTGTAATAATACAAAACTTCTCTGGTGTGGCATCTGATCCAAAGAATCTGGGGTTCACATTACATCGTGTCCTGTATTAATAAGGATCAGGAGATGGGCTTGTTAGAAACATTCCCTCTTAAAAGAAAGCATCGTAGACTGCCCCTCCTTCATATGGGTAGATCAAAGTTACTAGTAGTCCAGGCATAACTGGAACTTTGCCACACACTCTGACTCTGCAGAAAAGGCTCATATGGAAAAGCCCCCTGGAAACCATAGCCACCACTTACGATAGGCTACTAGATAAAGACTTCTTAAAATTTCAGAATCAGGCCCAGCTGGGTCTCAAAAGTCATGCTTCCTATAGATCCTATAGATCTTGACTAGAGGAATGCAGCCTTATACTTCTGTACTTGACTATCATAGAAAGAAACTTCTTTCTAGTGGTGGTGTTCAGAAAATAATCTCTGTAGGCTGAGAATGAGATTAAAATGATCCTGGTGTGGATGGTTTCTGCTGCCACTCTCTCTGGCCAGGACCAGACTTGCACTGAATTGGAACCTATACAAACTTGGACCCCGGAGGGGTCTGGTTTTCTCTCTGGATTCCCTGACCTTTTCTACCTCCACACAGCAGGGCTGCTGAAGTTGAGAAGATATTCTCATTCCTAGGAATCTGCCTGGTTCTCCATGGAGTCTTTCAAGGCTTCTACTCCAGGATCAATTCCTTTTCAGCCTTGTTGGAAGCAGGTCCTCACCTGTGTCAACCACTGTTTCCTCCGTGCGCTGCAGAAGCTCTTCTGAGGTTGCTGAAGTGTCAGGATCTGGCCCATCAACACCTCACTCGGACTTTAAATCCTAAGTCTCTGTCTAGTCAGCCCTTTTTCATCAACATTTCCCTTCTTCTGATTGGCTACGGTGGTAACTGGATTGGGCCTCCAGGCTCCTAATGAGATTCAATCTTACCTGTCCTAGAGATGTGGATGTGGACTGCTTCCTGTGGATGATGGCTGAACTTGTGGATTTTCAGAAAGGAAGTTGCTGAACCAACCTTGAGGCTGTGCATCGCACAACATCCTGCCATTTTTTCTCAGCAAATGCTCAAAATTGACGATTTCGGATGTTTCCCGGAAAAGCTTTGTAGGATTTCAGCCTTGCACGTAGTTTAGAATAAGAGGATTAGGTTGCCATGGAGCATGCTGTCAGCATATTCTACACTTGTAGTTCATGTTTATTCCATAGGTACATTGGGATGCTTTGAGAACACTAACATTGGCATGCCTTCTTTTCAGTGTTACAGAGGAACAGAGCTAGATTTCAGGAGAAGCCTAAAGTTGGAGGGGTGACTCCATATAGTGAATGTTTCTCAAGACCAAAGAGGAGGAGGGAAATGAAGGCCCTAGTGTGCATGGTCTCATGAAACTTTCCCACATTTCCCTGCTGGAGGTAAAGTTGAACACTCATTGCCAGGCACCATCACCTGTCAATAGTTTCATTCAGCAACACATGTATCACCTGAAATTTCAACATTTACATTTTAGATATAAATCTAAGTGTCCCTTGGGACACCATCATTGTGCAAAATCACCAAGTAGATCTCTGGGAAGATTTCATCAGCTTTTGGGAAGCTACAGACTAATTAATAACAATCCACCTATCCCTGTCCTCACCCTCAGTACCCCTTGCTTCATTTTCTCCATTTAGTATTTTGCCTGCTGCCATACATGGAATGTTTTTCCTGACCATTGCCATGTTAGAGGAAATTTCTACTTTAGAAAATTTGGAAGAGGGACCATTAGGAAATAAATCAGTCCCCTGTACCTACTGTCAAAATATCCTCCTTAATCAAGTTATGAAATTTTATGTTAAATTAACACAAATATATTCTGTTTCTGTAATCAATATGACATTTTATTGGTTCCTTTGATGAGGAGAAAAGTGTATGATACCTATCTACTCTATATCCTACACTACCAAATTTTCACAAAATCTAAACTCTATCAATACATTTCTAAATGTAATACAAACGGTGATGAATATTTATGTCATATAGAATAACCCAGTATAATGGTCATAAATCTTGTACATGCCTAAGTATTCATTACTTGCTTAATAAACCTGGAACGCTCCATTTGGAGTTTTGAGTTTCTGCTAACAATGTCTATGCACGTCCTCACTATCTCATTCCCTTGAAGAACACTGATAAGCCGAGTCACCACAAATCATTATTGCTATCTGATAACCCTCCAAATCTGATCATGGTTCCCTTCCTCCACGGTGACCCAGGTGAAGTCTACTCATCCTTGTCTGTCTGCAGCAAGAACCCTGAATATCTGTTCATCCAGCCAATCCTTCAACTCTGATGCTGTTTTGTTGCAATATTGTTGCATTTTCAGATCTCCATACTTCTCTTTGTCTGTAAATCTGCTATATGGATGTATGTTGAGCAAACTCATCTATTGAGCAGACCCTTAGTAAATTTTTCCTAGTAATGATGTATTGAGTGTCACAGAATATCTTTTTTTGCTATCCAATATGGCACCAGATGAGCGAGCATCTTCTTCAAATCATGACCATATTCTTATAGAGACCTAGGAATTTTCTCAGATGGCCTCAAGAATCAAGTGTGGTCCAGGAACAAGGCGAAAGGATCTAAACCTCACTTGCCCTTTCTAAGCTGCTCTAGCACGACCTTACTTGACATTCTTACCCCACATTAGAAAAATAGGACCACCCTTCATCTGCGTGCTTCACTAAAGTGAAGCATGAACAAGTTTGGTCATAGAAGACACCTCATCATCCGTTCACGGATTTTTATATGATCAGTGGCGACTCCATCCCTAAGATCTTGCTAGGAAATCTTTTTGTTGGTTTTGTTTTGTTTTGTTTTTCAAGACAGGGTTTCTCTGTGTATCTCAGGCTGTTCTGGAAGTCACTCTGTAGACCAGGCTAGCCTCAAACACACAGAGATCCACTTGCCCCGCCTCCCTGAGTGCTGGAATTAAAGGTGTGTGCCAACATCACCCAGCTGGAAAGCATAATTCTTAAATCTACCCAAGATGTGCAAAACCAGAGCTTCAGGAAATTGCATCCAGACATTTAAGTTTTCTCAAGCCCACAGGTTAGTGCTGACCTCCACTGAAGTTTGGGGGGCCCTGTAAATGGTAGTTGTAGAAATGAGAGGAGATGCCTGTTTATAAAGCTCAGAATGACACTGGGAACCTCAATGCTATTTTATTAGTATTCCTCGTATGATTTCTTTCTTACACCTATAACCTCACAACTGAATTTTAAAAAATTAAATATGTTTTGAGACAGAAAGTCATATCAAGAAATTCCTCCTCAAAACTCAACCTGTGACTATGAAATGATATTTGTTGCCAGGCAAACCTTATTAGCAACTGGAACCTCTGGAGAACTGCACATCCTTGGCAGTTATGACCTTGACCATTCTCACACGTATGGAAGCCTTTTGCTTCTCCCAATAATAGATTATAACCTGAAAACCAAATAATCTCTTTACTCCTCATGGCTGGTTTTGGTCATGATAGTTATCACAGCAATAGAAAATGGGCTATAAGCTAAAGAACCAAAATGCAACGATAGCACCCTATTATAAGTACTGAGAAGCATACATTCAAATAAAATGCTAGAGTGTGAAGATCCTTTCTGTGTAGAGAAAGTCTGTGAAATCATTTCTTACCCATTATCCTAATAGCACTCAAGAATTTCAAATTAACGGTCCCTGAACAGTGACATATATATGTAGTAAATCCTTGTCTCAAGTAGAGGGACACTGCAGTGAGGCCAATCCTTTTCCAGAGTTCATGGAGAAAAAAAGAACACAGGTTGACATTAATCAAAGTTTATTGTGCTACTGCTTGTGTCAAAGAAGAATCTGGACAAAGCTTCCTGCTTCCTTCTATTTATGATGCATGAAGGGTGAATGCTGCCTGATACTCAGAAGTCTGTCCTAAAAAAAAATTAAAAAAAGAAGCTACAGCAATGATCCCTGGAACTATGTTCTTTTTTTCTAATTAGTTCTTTGGGACTTATTTTTCTCACACTCAGCCCCCTCTATGAACCCCTCTCAGACCTGCACATCCTTAACTACTAATCTCATGACCCACCTACATCACTGGGACATTTTCTAAACCATCAAAACTAATTGTTCTGCCTAAATATTCTTGGTCTTTCACTGATGTACTGGCTTAGCTGGGGCTACAGTCTTAGTGAACAATAACTCTCTCTCTCTCTCCCAGCAGCAAGACTTGTCAATAGCTCCATGCCTAGTGGTGAGACTTTATGCCTAGTTGCCTTGTCCAAGTAGAGATTTGTTCTTGGCTTACACAGGTCTAGTGTGTGCTGTGACATTACCTGTGAGTTCATCTCTGCAGCCTCCCCGTCTTGTCCAGAAGACTTTGTTTCCCTGTGGTCATCAAATATTTCTAGCTCTCATACTTTCCTGCCACAGTGATGGCTGAACCATGAAGGAGCAGTTGTTCTATATATGTCCCATTTCCAGCTGAGCATTTTGCAGCATCTTAGTCTTCTTTGCCAGTTCTAGGTCTTTGTGATAATCACCAACCACAGCAAGTAGAAGCTTCTATAAATGGCTTGAGATATGTATTAATTTGGGGGTATAATAAGTCAATATGGGTTCATTAAATAGCATGACTAATCAGTAGCATTATAAAAGTATATTTACTCTTGGGGCCTATGATCTGTCTAGTCATAGATTTTCAGCCAAATAATGGTGCTAATTATGGACTTCATCTTATGAAGCAAGACTTAAGTCCAACCAGATATTGATTGGTTAGACCAATAATGGTCATGCAACTATTGCACCACTGGACACGTCACGGTAGTGCAATAATTATTGTACCTCATAGGGTTCACTAATAGGCAATACTGATGTTTACTTTTCTGTAGTAGTAGTGTGTATAGTATCTTCCAGACCTATGAAGGCCATCCGATAGAAATGAAAATTCTAGGTCAGTACCAGTTTCATTTCTCCATCTTCTATGACTCAGATATGCTTTATATTTAAGCATCGATAGGTAGAGGTGTGGGGTATAAATTTTTAAAAGAAAAGCATGAAGCAAAGGAGAGAATAAACTGGAAGTAGAATGAGGCTATATAGTCTCAAAACTCATCCCAGTGACATCATCTCTATCAAGATTGTACTTATGAAACCTCTCCAACTGGGAACTCGGTGTTCAAATACCCAAGCTTATGAGGATATTAATCATCAAACCACACCATGTTTTTCTTTCTTTTGCCTACATTATAATTTTACAGAACTGTTTCAGTATAAATTCCCTCACAATTTTTCTTTCTGCTTATATAATCATACACACTTTTCTTTTCTCTTTAGGTTATTGCAGAGACTTTGGTGACCCATCCATTTTCAAATTACTTTTAAAGATATTCCGTTGCCTGTTGGGAAAGGGAATATAGGACACAGGGCATTATGGGGGATTAGACAAAGCATTCACAGCCGATGTCTACTAGTTAGGCTTTAGCCCTTGAAGTGATTCAGTCATCAGAAAAGCAGACTATTAGCCTATCAACATAGCCTTAGACGATTTCCTGCACCCACTGCGATTTTTGGCCTACTAAATTACAAAAGTAGGAGCACCACCTTATAGGACTGCTATGAGAATAAAATGATGCATACAAAAGTTCACAGCATGGTGACTTGGACACAATATACTAATAATATCTAATAATATCTAAAGTGTAGATATTATTATTAATCACAGCCCAGTTTACCAGTTGCTTCCTGAGTTTATGGAGACCACAAAACTTATTTCTTTTCATTTTTGTTTTAATATTTTTATGGAGAGTATATTTTTAAGACAATACTTCTGATTATGGTTTCTCCTTCCCCAACTCCATCCAGACTCTACCTACTTCTACATGGACCAAAATCCATGCCTGAGGATGCAAATAGGCATCTAAATAATAATAACGATATGAAATTAGATGAAATAAAAAACAAAAGAAGACAAAATAAACAATAAAAACAGAAGAAAAGGAGCAAAGCAGAAAGTCATGAAACACACATAGATGCAGAGACACACACTGAGTACTGACAACAGTACTTAACGATGACCTTGAGAATGGTGCTGACAGATGCCCACAGAGCACAGACCAACACTTTCTAGACAGATTTGATCAACAATAGTTGAGGCTTGTGTGTTCCCCCCAAAGAAGTTCCCCACCTCAGCAAGAGGCTTTGTGCTCACTAATGCTGGTCATCATCTCTGGTAAATCCTCATGGCTTCTCTGAACAGAGATCAGGGAAAACAGTGATACTGTAGCCTAAAGTTCCATAGAATGGACACCGGTGCTTCTCTTAGCTCAGGCATGAGAAATCTCACCAAAATACCACAGCAGCTGGCAATCAAGAAAAAGAAAATGAGGAAATCTCAGTCACATAATTAAACAAATAAAATGTTTGATAAAAGACTTGACAATTCATTGGTGCTAGTGCTAACACAGGATCTGACTAGGGAAAGGAAGAGGAGAAAATGTAAAAGAATAGCAGTCTAACATTTCTGAGTCTTAAATTAGGTTTTCACAACAATGTGATCACAGCAAGTGCAGTACAATTCTATTAGAAACACTCACACCTTAAACACACTCATGACAGAAGAGTGAGATCTCAGTACAGACTCTAACATGATGAACTCTTATCCTGCTCACTGCTAAAGGACGTACATAGTGAAGCTGCTCACACACAATCTCTCTGGATACACACATAGGGCTGAATGAACACCCTAGTCTCATTTCTTTCTGTAATATAGAAAGGTACTATATGTTGTTACCTTAAGTACCAAATACACGTATTCTTCAAACTCAAACAAATACAGCCAAGCACCGTCTTAAGAGAACACGTGAGCTACGAGGAGGGTAGGTAGGAAGTACAGAACTTCTATCACTCTGAATCCCAATGAGTCAGGGATTTGGCCCCTGAGCCTTAAACGATAGACAAAACCAACAGGAAAATGGTCGTCAACAGGAACATCATCATTGGGGCAAAGGACACACCTGCTCTGCCGACTCAGAGCCTTGCTAGTGTTCTCACGCTCGGTTCAGGAGCATCATCACTGGAGCAAAGAGCACACCTGCTCTGCCGACTCAGAGCCTTGCTAGTGTTCTCACGCTTGGTTCAGGAGCATCATCACTGGAGCAAAGAGCACACCTACTCTGCTGCTCTCACACACGGTTCAGGTGGGTGGGAGTCCAATTTCCTTCTGCTGTATAGTCTCCCTACGTAAGTTCACACCTGTGCTTTTCCTCAGTGAAATGAACTCATCTGTCAAATCAAACAATTAAAAGTCAGTTATGGTGATCTTGCTCTAAATATAGGAACTGTTCAGGGATGAGTTTCAGGGAACACCCTTCACATTCGAAAACCCTGACCAGGTTCCAGGGGCTACTCCTTGCCAATCATGCATCACTGCTACTCTAAGAGAAAGGGCACACCTCTCATGGATATCAACAAAACATGAAATACTAAGAAGCAGTAAGACTAAGCACCTCCCCACAAATTAAGGCTGGGCAAGGCCACTCAGTATGAGGATTAGGGTCCCAAAAGCCAGCATATAAATCAGAGACAGCCCCTGTTCTCACAGAAGACCAAGCTATTCAACTGTCACATATATGAAAAGGGCCTAGACCAGTCCCATGCAGGCTTCTTGGATGTCAGTTCAGTCTCTGAAAGCCACTTTGAGCACAGGTTAGTTGATTCTGTGGGTTTTCTTATGATATCCATGACATCTCTGGGTCCTACAATCCTTCCTCCTCCTCTTCAGCAGAATTCCCCCAAGCTCTGACTAATGTTTTACACTGGGTCTCTGTTGTAGGAGGCTGCTAGTTAGTTCCTGGCTGCTCAGCTGCAAAATAATCACACAGAAACCATATTACTTGCAATACTGTTTGCCCAATAGCTTAAATATTTCTGGCTAATCCATATTCTAAATTAACCCATCTTCATTAATCTGTGTATTGCCATAAGGCTGTGGTGTACCGGGTAAAGTTTTTATGTCTATCTCCAGCAGGGCTACATGGCTTCTCCTGACTTTGCCTTCTTTCTCCCAGCATTCAGCTTAGTTTTTCCCACCTACCTCTATTCTGCTCTGTGCAGGCTCAAGACAGTTCTTTATTAACCAATGGTATTCACAGCATACAGAGAGGAAACACACATCAGGTCTCTGCAGCTGTTCCCTTCAGTTGCCAGATGAAGTCTCTCTGATGGCAATTAGTCTAGGCACCAATCTATAATTATAGCATAATTTCATTAGACATCTTTGCATTGACTTTTTTCTCCAACCACATTTGGTTCTGTCCTAGGTCATCCAACCTGTGAGTCCTGATCCTCCAGGCAGTGCCAGGCTGACCTTACTCTCCTGGCCTGGGTTTTAGGCTAGACCAGTAATTGGTTGGCCACTCCCTCAATCTCTAGACCACCCTTAACCAAGCACAACCCATAGGCAGGACAGACTGTAGATTAAAGTTTCTGTGGCTGGGTTGGTTTCCTAGTCCCTCAATTTATACTCTTTCCTGATCATGGAATATGGCCGGTTTAGGTTATGTATCCTCAATTACTAGTAGTCTTAGCTGGGATCCTCCTTGTAGATTCTTTAGAGAGTCCCTTGGGCCAGGCTTCTGTCTGACCCTGAAATGTACCCCTTTTCCAGTAGTCTCTTCAGTACTCTTTACCTCCATTTCCACCAACATGATCACTGATGTTCCCGTCCCCACCTGCCTACAGTCCACTCAAAAAAATCTCTTTTATTTCCCCTTCCCAGGGGGATCTGAATGTCCCCTTTGAGTCTTCCTTGCTCTGTTGTGTAAATACACCCCTTTCTTTACCCATTCCTCAGTTGAGGAACATCTAGGTTGTTCCAATGTTTTGGCTATGTGAATAATGCTGCTATGAACAGGGTTGAACAAGTGTCCTTGTGGTATGATTGAACATCCCATGGGTACATGCCCAAGACTAATACAACTGGGTCTTGTGGTAGATTGAGTCTGTTTTCTGAGAAACCATCATATTGACTTAAGTACAAGCATGCATTCCCACCAGCAATAAAGAAGTGTTCTCCTTGCTCCACATCCTCTCAAATATGAGCTGTCATTTGTGTTCTGATCTTATTCATTTTGACTGGTGTAAGATGGAATCTCAGTGTCATTTTGATTTGTATTTCCATGTTGACTAAGGATGTTGAATATTTCTTTAAGTGTTTTTCAGTCTTTTGAGGTACTTCTGTTGAGAATTCTCTGTTTAGATCTGCACTCCATTTTTAAATTGGATTATTTCATTTTTTGATATCTACTTTCTTGAGTTCTTTATGAATTTTAGAAATCATCCCACTGTCACATGTAGTTAAAGAAGATCTTTTCCCAATTTGTAGATTGCCATTTTGTCTTATTGTTGGTGACTTTTGTCTTACAGAAACTTTTGTTTCATGGGCTCCCATTTATTAATTGTCAATCTATGTACCTCCATGACCGGTGCTCCATTCAGGGAATTGTCAGAACTTCAAGTCTTTGAAGAAAGAAATTGGAGAAGATATTAGGAGATGGAAATGTCTTCCATGCTCATGGATCGGCAAGACTAGCATAGTAAAAATTGCTATCTTGCCAAAAGCAATCTACAGATTCAATGCTATCACCATTAATATTCCAACACAATTCTTTACAGACCTTGAAAAAACAATACTCAAATTCATATGGAAAAACAAAAGCTAAAACAATCCTGTACAATAAAAAAAAACTTTTGGAGTTATCATCATGTCTGATTTCAAGCTCTAATACAGAGTTATAGTAGTAAAAGTTACATGGTATTGGCAAGAAAGCAAAGATGTAGATCAATGGAATAAAATTGAAGACCCAGATGTAAATCCACACACCTATGTATACCTGGTATTTTACAAAGGAGCCAAAATTATTCAATAGAAAAAATAAAGCATCTTCAGCAAATGGTACTGGCCTAACTGGATGTCAGAAGGTAGAAGAATGTAAACAGATCTATGTCTAGGATACAAAAGCCAAATCTAAGTGGATCACAATATAAAGCCAGATACACTGAACCTGATAGAAGAGAACATGGAATAATAAATTCTTACTTTGATTTTTCTAAGAGTTTGAAATGTGGGTTCTTTTGTTCTATTGATAATTTATTACTCAGTTGAGTGTTCCACTTGTTAGGCTGCACTTTCTACTTACTCACATGGGAGAGATATAAACACCTTTTTTGGGTTTGTATTTCGTATAATCTTCCTTACTAAGTAAAAAAGATGACTTGGTATTGAAAAGCAAATCTAACAGCTTTCTAAGAAAATATAATTGTACAGCCTGTGCTTTCTCTTCCTTTTCAGCCTGAACTTATGATAATAATTTAATTTCATTGTGGGTATGTAAATTTGTTTGAATCTCTGTCCTTTTGGCTGTTGCCCTTAATTAGTACAATAGAACACTTGGAAGTGAAAACAGGGCCAAAGCAGCCAGCAAGATTATAAGAGGGCTCAGAAGTGATCCCTAAGAAGTCTAAGTAAATACAACCAGTGAAAAGACAAAAAGTAAATTCCATTGGCCTATATTGTTTTATAAATTTAAAAGTGTGCCATAGTGCATCAACAGGCATCAGAATATAACAGAAAAGCTCCGTTGTACTCAAATGCTTCCATTGTTGAATGGATTGATTTAAAAAAAAAAAAAACCCTAAGCAAACATTGGATGCTCTCTCTATGAAAACAAAGGAAGTAAGTGTGTCTATTTTCTCCCTAAAAGAGAGTTGGGTTCACCAATTCCTCATCATTAATACTGAATATTCACTCACAGTAGAGATGAACTTAAAGTTCTCTATGACCCTGAGAGCCTTCATCACCTACGAAACAGAGAGAACAGTCACCTGGAAATTAGGAGGTTAACCCTGCCCCTTCAAGGGGATTGTATGAGAATTTTAAGTTCCTTTCAGCCAGATATGTATATCACTTCTTCTGGGAAAGTGTGGTGAGAATACTTGAAAACTTATCCTTTATTGATGTTGTGGAGAGGTTTTTCCTGATTATGGAAAATAAGGTCTCCCCACCTTCTTAGAAGAAAGAAATTAGCCATATGTGGTAAACTTGGGAAGGCACAAATCTCTTTGGCTACTGGATCCCAAATTATTACATCAAAAGTCACAAATAGAAAAAAAAACATGGTTTCAGGATTTGGTGTTTGTCCTACTGGGTTTAGGTAGCACATATTCTGTCCTTATCATTATCCTTCTGTTTCTCCTTCTGGGAGTTGGGATCATGCTTTTTTTTTTTTAATTTTGTGAGACCTCAAAGTTCAGAGACTGCACTGAGTCTTGGAAGAAACTGTGGACACTTGGACATTCTTGGGACCTATAAAACTGCAGATACTGGCATGGGCTGAATAGATTTTTCAATACCAGAGGAAGCAAGTCTTAAGTAGATTATTAGAGTATCGGCTAAATCAGATGTGTTTGGTTGTTATCTTAATGGGGAGAACTTATAACATCAAACTTCCTTTGTCAATGTCATGGGGACTAATAATCACCATGGAAACACCTCTGGACTTGCTCTTAGCATGTTCCCAAAATGGTTTGTTCTGGCATCTAAGAACATGATGTGGCTGGCAGCACTACACTGGGTTGGGATCCCAGAGTAAATGAAGAGGACATAGAGGTCACCAGGAGGACATGGGCCACGGAATCAACGAGGCAGGGCTCATATGGACTCAGAGACTGAAATGTCAGACATGTGGCTGCATGAGCCTGCACCAGGTCCTCAGAGGATATCATAGCTGTTGGGCTGGGGGTTTTGTGGGACTCTTGAAAGGAGGATCAGGTGTGCCTCTGACTCATTTGCCTGCTACTGGGGCTCTTCCTCCTCTTGGCCAGTCTCAGTATGAGGGTTCCGCCTTGCCTTATTGTGTCTTGTTTTGTCAGTTTGACTGTGTTTTCTTGGAGACCTGCTCTTTTCTTAAGGGAAACAGAGGGGGAGTGGATCTGGGAAGAGCAAAGGGGGGAATCCAGGAGGAGGGGAAGGAGGGGAAACTGGGATCAGTAGGGAATATGACAGATGAATCTATTCTCAATTTTAAAAAAGGAGAGAGTGAGCTGAACACTAACATTCTTTGTTTTTTGTTTTTTGTTTTTTTTCACTTCTCACTGTCAGTGTAATGGGACCAGCTTCTTCCCACCCACACAGTCAGGACTTCCCTTCCTTCCATTACAGTCTCTACCTATCTAATCTGAGTTAGATTCTGCTTTTTCCAAGTTACTTTGGTAAAATGTTCTCTCACAACAATGAGAAAAGAAGCTCACATAAGTGGTTTGTAGATGCAAACTCAAGAAGCCTAATGTTACACGCTAAGACAGAAACAGTTCAGCTGAGAGATCATGGGAGTCATGTAGCTTGTTTCACGTGGTGATCTTCTACACCATGACAGTGCAGAGAAAGGGAAAGACTTTGGAGAAATCCACCCTCAAGGCTTGTCTTCCCTACACCCCTCCCCACAAGACTTAGGAATCTATGCAAAGGAGGAAACGGAAAGACTGTAAGAGCCAGAGGTGGTTGACAGCTCCCAGGAAACAGAGTTCTTGAATGTGTCAGGGATGACGCATGTACGAACTCACACTGACTGTGACACTATGCACAAGGCCTGCACAAACTCAAGCTAGACAAAATCCCAACACAGAAAGTGGAAAGTGGTCACAGGGTCTCACTCCTGGGAAAGAAGCTGTTTGAAACAGGTAGCTCTTGGGAGAGGGAAGATCAGTTTCCTTCAGTGGAGTAACTCTGGGTTACTCACACACATTTCAGAGCTCAGGAGTAGTTGGGCAACCCAAACTGAGCTTCTCTGTTGTTTCTGCTATTTCAGTTTGATTTGTTTTGGCTTCGTTTGTTTTGGTTCTGGTTTGGTGATTTTTTTTTCCAGAGAGAAAAAGAGCAAGAAAGTGGGTGGATTAGAAAGATATCATAGAAAAGAGTTGGAGGATCAGGAAAACAATGTGATCAAAATTTATTACCTGAAATACTCAAAATATAAATAAGCAGATAAGAAAGTAAAACCAATTCTAAAGAGATGGTGTTTTTCTGAGTCCTTCTTCCCCATGGCACAGACTTCTCATACTTTCTCCAATAGGCAGAAATCAATCTATGGGAGTTCCAAATCTCCAATTACTGGACTTCCTGTGGTAAATCATACACAATGGAATAATTCCTCAAAACTGTCCAATCCATTAACCCAAACCAGACAATCCAGAAAGAAAAGTGGAACTGTCCCATACCCCAAACATAGAACCCTAATCGTCTAGGCAGAATCAGACTCTAGCTCCAGTTCACATTGCTACACAGGGAATATTTCTTTACCTGTTTGTCTGGTGACACATGTGATTTTGATATCAATAAAATCTGGCTAAGTGAAGTGACCTTGCCTTTCCTTCCCATTTCTTTTTTAAATCATTGAAGAAAAATCCATTTGTGTATGCCTCAGTTGACTCATATTTTCTTAAATATTGGTGTTTTTGATCATGTGTATGAATGAGGGAGGTACGTAATGTGGCTGCAGACAGAGGTCAGGTCCCCCTAGCTCTTCAGTTGCAAGTAGTTGTGAAATGTCTTATGTAAGTGCTGGGAGTTGAACTTGTATCCTCTGTAAGAGCAGTATGTGCTCTTAAATGTTGTCCAGTCTTTCCAGCCTTATCTTTTGAGTATATTTTTGGAGAATTGATCTGAAATCATTCAAGTCTAATACCTGCCATGCCAAAACAGAATTGGAAAGAATGATCATTAGCTTATTGTGGTCTCTGTAAAAGACCGTGGAAAAGGAAACAGAAAGGCAACAAACAGAAAGCAAATTAAACCATTTAGTGATGATAATGTTAGTCAGCCAATCCTGACCAGTCAACAGTCACTAAGCGACCCCTGCTGACAAAGCCCTGGCTTGCAGAGCAGTGTAATCTCCCACTGTTCAGGGAGACACTGGGCTTGAGTGCTGGAGAGAGAGGGCAAAGCGTGGAAGGCTGGAAAGACTTTTCCTAGAGTAGAAAATGAGTAGCTTCTGATAAACTGGTCAGAGGCAAAGAGACGACATTTCAGAGAAATGAAAGCACCTGTCCCCTGACAGCGAGGTAATACTTTTTCTTAGAGACATATGAAAAAGCACAAGAAAAACTAAGACAAACAGTAGCTCTGGTTCCTTGTTTGTCAATTAAACCCCCATCTTCGCCTGTCCTTTCCCAAGTCTGAGAGGGATTGGACGTGGGACCATGGAGTCCCTGAGCAGAGGGGATTCTTGTCTATTTCCCCTGAGGTATCATAACCTTTTCCTTTCCCCTCAGGCAGCAAGGAAGTCTCCAACCAAGAATCTGGTGCTTTCTTACTTAATAAATCTATTATTTCTAGAAAATGGGCTTCACTTCCCCTCTGCATGAGACGGAAAGTCTCCATAGTTTTCATCAGACAAATAAAAAGGTCCCTAAGCCTCATTATAGACTCTCTCTCTCTCTTTCTCTCTCTCTCTCTCTCTCTCTCTCTCACACACACACACACACACACACACACACACACACACAAAGCTAATCTTACTTTGTCCCATCCTTCTGCAGAAAAAGTCATGAAGTAATTGATATGCTTTCTGGAATGAAACATCACACATATCTAGTGTATCAGTAAAAATAGCAAGGGCCAGGACAGTGGTCTTGAGAAAGCACAGACTGCAAACTGCATCTGTCTTAGGAACTTATCCCAGGGACATTAAATTGGATCGCACTGGATAGCACTGATAGATCCCTGACCACATTGATCAGAGCAGCCTTTCTGGATACATGACTGGGAAATCAAAGAAGGAATCAAATGAGCTTTCCCATCTTCATCTTCACTTAGCAGATGAACATCAAAGAAGTCATGATACCTTCTGGTCCCTGTTGTCTTGCTTCTTGAACACATAGAAAACCAGACACTGTAGTGTTCAGAAAGCATGTGTTGGACTGTGCTTTGTCAAAGTCATCTGAAAGTAGGTTGAATTGGTCACCAGATGGCAGTCTTAAATATAGTCATCACAAAATTAGACATATACTGAAGAACAAAGGGAAGCCCTCAGAAATGCTGAGTCTAAGTCTTCTCTGACCTTTGAGATCACCCAGAATTAGCTAAATACTGAAGGGTGGGCTTTGGAGGTTTAGCTACTGAGTAGTCTGACATGGACAGGAATCTTAGAAGGAAAGTAAAGGATCAGAAAGGGAATTGTCCTCTTACAAGATGTCACCACTCAGTGACAGATCCTCAAATAATCATCCTGACTTCCAGCAATTTCAAACCTCTCCTGCTCAGGAGAACCTGTACATATTTATTATTTAAAGGTCCAACTAGTAAGATACCCATCTTACTAAGATTCCCACCCCAGAAGGAATGCTTCCTGACAGGGAAGTGCCTGGAGACAAGAATGGGATTACAGTAGTCTGCATCTCCTTTCTGCTGTCAGAAACGAAAGAAATCAAAATAACCTGGGAATCTCTACCTATAATCCAGACAATTTCCTGTCCTTTGATCACCTAAACCAGATATGTAAATTAGTCTGGGAGGGTGCAATGCAACACTAGAAGAGACCCTGAAAGCCAAAAAAAGAGATGTAATGTTAATGAAATAGAAAAAAGAAAGCAATACTTTACTTCTTAGGGCAAAGGAGAGAGAGTAGGTAACATCCCAACAAGAATGAAGCCATCAGCATTCAGATCAAGAACAGAGATCAAAAAATATCTCAGCAGTAATTTTATTTACTGCACCATGAAGAATCATAGAAATATTAAAATTAAACCCTTCAAATACTCTCAGTTATTCCACATTAGATATGGGATGTAGTGGGAATACATACCAACACAGAGCCATGATACAGAAAGAATATGAACTCCTAAAAGGCAGTTTTAACACAGTTAGATGCAGACGTTCATAGGAAGTATGAAAAGGTGATGGTTGGACCAAGCATGACTCTGCCTGCTTTAGTTCAAGCTACATTCTTCATTTTTCAAAATCTAGAGCAGAAAAAGTTAGATGTTAAGGGAATGAATGGCTATGATGAAAGACAGCTTGACAAAAGCTGTCAGGATGAAGACACAGTCTAAGTAAGCCAGGAATATGATTCAACTCTGGGCTGAAAGGACACTTTAAAATGATTGTGCTCAGAGAAGAGGCCACCTTCGTGGAACCTGCCCAAACTGCAATGGAAACAATGGAGGAACTGAAGCTCCCGGAAGCAGATTTCTTCCCATTACTATTGTCCCCAGAGTGACTGGATTAAGGGATCCTGCCATTGCCCTTCAGTATAAAGGAGATGGGTAAATTTGAGTGTTTAGGACCATAAGATCAGACTCATGATTGAAAAGAGAGGAAGATTTGGGGCACTTCTATTATCATAATTTTCAGTCTAAAATGGCTGTACCACTCATGAATTTCAGCTAAAGTGATAAGATGCTATTTTACTCAGCTGCTTGTCTGTTCATGGGGAGATCTCCTTGTTGTGGTTTGAAAGAAAATGCCTCCCAAAGAGAGTGACACTATTAGGAGGTGCGGCCTTGCTAGAAGAAATGTGTCACGGTGGGGGTGGGTTTTCAGGTCTCTTTTGCTCAAACTTCCCTCCGTGTGACAGTGAATCAACTTCCTGTTGCCTGGAAGATGTAGCGCTCTCAGCTCCAGCACCATGTCTGCCTGCTCACTACCGTGCTGCCTGTCATGTGATAATGAACTGGACCTCTGAAACTGTAACCAACCCACCCCAGATAAATGATTTCCTTTTAAGTGTTGCCTTGGTCATAGTGTCTTTTCTTTTGCAGCAATAAAGACCCAAACTAAAACACTCCTACACAATAATTCTTCACAGTCCATACCCTATTTGGTAGAGCCTAGAGGTATAGGTTCAAAGTCCCTTTGCTTCTTTCTCCAGGACAACAAGACCAAGGAAATAATATCAACATGTCAACATGGATAAATGGAACAACTCAAAGAAGGCAAAAGAGTCATTCCTGAGGTCATATACATTGAATATCCCTCCTATTTCCATATCAAAACCAATATTCCCCAAAGCATCAAGCCAGGGAGGAAAAATTCTCCACAGTCAATGATTTAATGAATAAGGAATGATCCAAGCTTTTGAATAACACAGATACTGTTCGTCCTGTCCAGGGTCTAGCCTGATGATTTACCTGATCACCTTTACCCTATCACCCAGTGTATAACCAAATCTGATCGCACTTACCTATGCCACAAGTAACCACTAGGTTTTGACAAGGACATGTCCTACCTGTCCCCAACCCACAGGTTCTCTCATGCCATAACTAACCTTTCCAGGCAGCCATATCTACCCTCACACTCAATGTTTGGATCAGGATACACATCCTACATGCCAATCCCTATAACTCTGGCCCCCTAACTGATGTATAATCTCTAGGGTCAACCTATTTGTACATCTTCTCTTCTGCCCCAACCTTCTCTGTCCATATCAGACATGGAACTGTCACAAGAAGTCTGCAAGTCTGGATTTCATCACATAAAGTACAAACAGTTTGAAAGAGCACGCCAGTATCTCCCCTCTAATATCTAATAGTTCTGTAGAAATATTTTCCATGAGAATTTCCAAGATGACCAACAGGTCTCAGAATATAAAGGAACATTATGAACTTCATCAACAAATTCTAAGAGTTTAAAGAAGACACAAAGACAGCTAAAGGAAATTGACTAGAAATGATTTAAGGAGAATAAAAGCTTAAGTGATGCCCAAGAAAATACAAACACGGGGCTGAAAGAAATGACAGAGACAATACAGGATTTGAACATGGAATGCACTAAGTAGATAGAAACATCGAAGAGGACTCAACCTGAAATAAAGATAGAACTGAAAAACCCAGAGAGTTCAAAGGAAAGCTTTACACAATACAATGGTTTAAAATGAGGATATATTATCAGGACTCAAAGATAAAGAAGAAAATCTAGACCAAATGAGCAAGGAATATTAAAAAATTAAAACAATGGGAAGTAACATACAAGAAATGTCAAACATCAAGAAAAGTCCAAACTTTCTAATTCTATGCATAGAGGAAGAAGAAAAATCACAAATAAATAGTATAGACCAGGCACTTAATATCATTGCAGAAAACTTCCTCAAACTAAGGAAGGACATGCCCATATAGCTACAAACACCGAAAACACCAAAAAGGCAAGTCCTGAAAAGAAATGCTCCCTGGCACCATAATCAACAGATTAATAATAATGGACAAAAAAGTGTACTGAAAGCCACAAGTGAAAGAATTCAAGTCAGATAAAACTCACCAGAACAGTAACTGATTTTTCAATGAAAACTTTGAAAGTTAGAAGAGCCTAGTGTGATGCATTCCAAAAGTTAAGTACCATAAAAGTCTATCTAAACAAGTCTACCCAGCAAAACTGTTCACCATAGCTGAATGGGAATGAAAAACTTTTCCATTATATAAACAGCCTGAAAACACGTGTACACACAAAACCAGAAGAAAATACAGGAAATTTTATTTCATGCTAAAAAGAGGAATGAGCATAGCCACAAGACTATGGAAAAAAAATAGGAGCCATAACAACTAAAACACAAAATAAGTACCAAGGAGAAACAAACAATAAAACTCAACAGTATAATGACCACAATTAACATACACATTTTAATTATAGTTAAATTTCTTTAATTATCTAATCAAAAGATATAGAATGAACGGCTCAAGAAATAAAACTCAGAGACCACTCTGAGCAGGAAAATAGGTATATGGACGCAGATCTTCGCCTCTCCCCCTGCTCCTCCAATACAATCCCCCAGTCTCATTCCCAGGTCCTCAGAATGCAGCCTTCCTCCTTCCCCACGCCCTGCCACCATACCCATTCCTGATGGATCCCTCAGATCTTCCCCACTTAAGTTCCTTCTCCTGACACTTTGCTCTATCCCAGCCCGCATCTCCGGCAGGCACTCTCTGGGAACACACTGGCCACACTGGCCACTCTGGGCAGGGAAGTACATAAGCTAACTCCAGCCTTCAACTTTCCGTCTTCTCCAAATCCACTGTGATGCTCAGCTCTAAAGCAGAACACCTGCTGTGGCCTCCATTTCCCCCACTGAACCCATTTCTACTGGCACACACAGATTTTTCCTCTAAACATCATTCCCTAAACCTATTGCTTTGCCTCATTCCCCAGCTCAAGCAGATACTCCCTGGGAACACACAGGCCATTCTTGCCTGGGTTCTGGTCTCATCAAAAAGCCCTGTAGCAATTTTTTTTTTTTTTTTATTTTTCGAGACAGAGTTTCTCCATAGCTTTTTGGTTCCTGTCCTGGAACTAGCTCTTGTAGACCAGGCTGGCCTCAAACTCACAGAGATCCGCCTGCCTCTGCCTCCCGAGTGCTGGGATTAAAGGCGTGCGCCACCACCGCCACCCGGCTTCCCTGTAGCAACCTTACCACCAGTTCCTCAGAAGATATGAATTAATCTACCCCAAGATCCAGCTATACCACATTTGGGCAAATACCCAAAGGACACTTAATCCTACCACAGATACATTTTCTCAACCATGTTCATTGCTGCTCTATTTATAATGGCCAGGAATTGGAAACAACCTAAATGCCCTCTAACAGAAGAATGGATAATGAAATATGGTACATTTGTACAATGGAGTTTTACTCGGCCATTAAAAATGGCATCATAAAATTTGCAGGCAAATGGATAGGACTAGAAAAAGAGTCATCCTGAGTGAAGCATCCCATACAACAAAGAAATAAAAATATGGTATATGTTCTCTTATATATTGATGCCAGCTGTTAAATCAATGATAACCAAATTCCAATCTTGGCAAATTCCAGAAGGCATATAGGGTAAGAGACTAGAAGATACAAATACATCTTGTTAGGAAGGAGGAAGAGAAAAGATAATTATGGATGGATGGGAAGCAGCTGCAATTGGTGGAACAAGTACAGAGGAGGAAGAGAGATGGGAATTGAGGAATCAAGTAAGGAGAGAGACGCTAAGATAAAGGGGCATATGAGGGATAGTATGGAAACCTAATACAGCAGAAACTTCCAAAGATATAAAGATGATCTAAATAAAAGTGTCAAATAATGAGACAAATATCTATCTCTTCCCACCAAATGAAGCTTCCAGTATTTATACTGGGTTACATCTAGTTGTTGAACTAAGGGGTCCCTTGGGAATTCCAGACAACAAAGGCTGTTAATGAGACAATAGATTGCTCTCCACAAAATGACAGCAAGCCACATTGCCAAAGATTTGCTAGGTCGATGATGGCACAAAGTTTGTGGGAGTGACCAACCAATATCTTATTTGACTTAATTAAGGTCCACTCCACAAGATGGAAGCGATAATTAACAGTGCTTGAGTGACAAAGATTTAACGAGATAGAAAGTTGATGTGAGAAGCCCCTCTTCTATGTGGTGCTTTGTTGGTTAATGAATAAATAAGTTGCTTGGGTCTATGACAGGGCAGAATAGAGCGAGGCTGGAAAACTAATCTGAATGTAGGAAGAAAGTAGACAGAGTCAAGGAGATGCCACGTAGCTGCTGAAGGAGTAACATGCCAGTTCCAGTAAGGCACAGCCTAGTGGTGACATATAGATGCATAGAAATGGGTTAATTTAAGATATAAGAGCTATCTAGAAATATACTAGAGTCATTGGCCAAACAATATTGTAATTAATACAGTTTCTGTGTGATTGTTTCAGGTCTGGGTGGTTGAGAATGAACAAGCAGTCTCCATCTACAGAAAGTAAAACCAAATACCACTAGCCTAAAAACAAACAAACAAATAAACAAAAACACATAAAATGACTTCTAATGATTTTCTGCTATGCTCACTCATCAGTGCCTTGTTTAGCCATCATCAGAGACGCTCCTTCCTATATCAGATGTGATCAAATACAGAGATCCACAGCCAAAATTACACAGAGAGTGAGAGACCTTGGAATACTCATCCAAAAACCTTCCCCATCAGAGCTGAGGAAACCCAGTAGAAGAATTGGCAGAAAAAGTGTAAGAATCAGAGATATTGGAGGACAGCAATGAAATGAGACTTACAAAATCAACGTGAGCCAAGCTTGTATGAATTCACAGAGACAAAGCAGCAAGCATAGGGCCACACACAGGTCTGTACCAGGCTGTGTGAGTGTGTGTGTGTGTGTATGTATAATATATGTATATGTGTGTGTATGTATAATATATGTATATGTGTGTAATGGTTTTTTGTTTAAAGTTTATATGGAATTCTTGAGTGTGCAAAAGAGTAGGTCAATACCTCCTGAGTCAGACGAGTCTCCGTGAATGAAACACCCAGTTTAAGCATTACTTTCCTCATTGGATGGGCCGTCCTTATTGCTCTCTGACCTTCTTGTCCCAACATAGTCTTTAATATCACTTGTGTCATTGTAAGATATTGTGCTGGTGAAACCTTCACAGCCTGCTAACAATTAACCTACATGATAAAGAGGATTCTAGATAAGCCGATTTACTAATTCATCTAGATTACAGAAGACCATGCCCTGAGTTATCTCTCCATGATGCTCATGCAGGTAAGACCCAATAGCCAGTCTCTGAAGTCAAGCATTAAGAAACTGAAAAGAAATCTAACTATGCTTATGATTTATTATGACCTGAGAAAGCATTCTAATACCTGCACTACATGCTTGGGCCCACAGAAAGTACTAAATAGTGTATACCAAAGGAACACATATATAGTGGCATATATATGTTATGTTTTGAACATACATGTGTATGGCAAAGTTGAATGCATTAGATAGGTAAGCTTGAGGATTATCAACTATGGACAATGGGAGAATAAGACCGTAACAGCAAAAGCCTATATTGAAATAGCTGTCAGCACTCAGCACACTGTAGCACTGAACATTCTGGAAGATAATACCTGTAATTGCAGACATGGTCACCTTGATTTCTATGACTCAGGGAAGCTAGTACAGGATTGGGTTGCTGGAAAGGAAGAGTAAGAGCCCAACACAATGCATTGGGGACACAGTAACATCACATTCTACAGAGTGGTAAAAAATTGGAATTGGGTGAATTCATGTCAACTAAAAATATCAAATCCAGAAGTTTTTATATAGTCCTTCAGAGCAGGATTGCTAGTACATAAATAGAACTCTGCATGCAGACTGCAGCCAATGACTGAAGATCATCCATCAGAGAAGTCATCCACTCTTCCTTCTAGAACACCAGCACCACATTTAATTCTGGCTTTAAGACAAATGTCATGTTTGAACATTAAAAAAGCCACCTCACAAAAAAGAAAAAGTAGACACTATAATTGAATTTAACTTTTATTTTTAAAGACACCATTTAGTACAGTGAAAATGTTAAAATCAAGTCCTGACAGGAATCCACGACACGAATGAGTGCAGCGCAGCAGTGACAGCAGCAGCCATGTCTTACTAGAGAAACATCCTAGATTTCACATCCTACCCTGGCTTCTCAATGGCTGCAGTGTCTTCTGCACACAGCAGAGGCTGGATGCTTTGAAGACGGGGGTTCTTCTGTATGTCTTGCCCTAATATCTTCCCCTCCTTTTTTATCACCAGGCAGCTCACAATACAGGGTACATGGCATAGGAAGCGATGCCACAGTAGTTGTTCTGGTCTCTGGGAATCTTCATGTAGCCTTTCTCTCCCCAACTTTCACCATGGCTGAAAAATTGAGTTTTCCATTTAGTAGAAAAGATATGGCAGAGTGGATTATTACAATAACTCCACTTATGAACACAGAGCCAGAGGCCAATGCAATAGAAAGAATCAGAAAAGGTAGAGTCAATTCCAGAGTACCAAGAGTTATCTTACAGAGGACAGCAAAAGTCACAGCAGGGAAAGTTAGGACGTCTTCTACCCACAGGTTGTTCAGAAATAACCAATGATAAATAGAAAATCAATGACACAAAGATTATATTGATTGCCAAGGAAATCAATGACAGAATCTGAACTCTGTTTTCATTCATATATTATATGTTAGTGCTCCAGAAGATAGGGATCAGACAATAAAGCCAGATCATGCAAGGGTAAGGTTTGGGGTTTGAGTCCAAGTTCCTCTGGAAGCTTAAATGAGGGTGAAGACAATCTCAGTGCCTAGGAGCACTTGGAGTTCCTCCACAGGACAAAAGTTCTCACCAGCAGAGCCCCAGTGTGAACTCATTCACACCCCCCTGTAACTGAAGCTGTAAGGAATGTAGTGTCTTTGTCTGGTCTACATGAGCATCTGTTCTCACATAGCATTCACTCACACAGACACACACTCACAACAAATGAAAATCGCTTTTTAAAACTAGGATGGTTCTGCAGCCAACATGTAATTACAGAAGCCCAATGTAACTAGAACAAACTGAATGAGCACACTACCAAAACCAGAAAACTCTAGGATCAGTGATACTCAACTCCTCAATACATAAGGAGGACAAGTTAGAAAGACAATTAATGTCAATATCAGACCTATCTACAAATACACACGCACACATACAAACACATAAACAAATTCACACACATAACACATACATTTGAGCACTAAAAGGGAAAAAATGTTGCTTTTTCAACTTAATTGTGACAATGCTTTCTATGACTTCTACCTAAACTATCACTACAAGCAGAAAGTTCCATTTGAAACCTAAAATACAAACAGTGGTAGCTATTTATACCTGTTCTTTATCAGCCAGTATTTCTTGCCCTCTGACTCTTTGCCTTCATAGCCAAAGCCAACCAACAGCACCGAATGCGTAGAAGAATCACGTCTGCAGTTTGGCTCATGGTACATACCTAAAAAGAAAATCAGTGGAGTAAAAGGCACCAGGAACCTGATATGACCATGGTCAACAACAATAAGTGTGACATATTCTAATTGGACAGTAATGACAGAAATTCCAATAAAAATAGAAACCATTCTTGACAGAAATCCTGATTATAAATTCTCATCAAAATCCTAAAACAAAATAAAATGAACATAACTTTGTTGAAAAGCACTTCCCCTTATTAACATAAAATTACTCTTTCATATCTTTGGTTTTTGCTAATAGAATCACATTCCAAGAAATCATAACTGAACATAGACCTTTTCATTGAAGGCACTCTTTAGAATGCAGTTTTAGAAAGGCAACAGATGCATGTATTAATATACACCAAGTAGAGAAAAGTAGAGTAAACAAAGCTAAACAATATGATAAAGAATGAAGTACACACGTGCATAGGTATGTCTTGTCATGTAGAAACAGTACATGTGATTACTGCACTAACAAGTGTAAAATTTATAAACCCTAACACTCACATCAAATTTTACACATTGTTAAGATATCAACTTGGCACATCCCAAAGGGTCACAAGCATTCTTCACTAATATCTAGAAAAACACATACTTACCTCCCGTATATTTTTTAAAAGATTCATGTCCAGCATCAATTCCAACAGCAATGGGCCCATGAGTTACTAAAGCCTTCAGTAGGGCGTCTTCATTCCTTGGGACAACGTAAAAGCGGGCAACCTTGACAACAGAACGTTCAGCACGGTACCTGCAGCGTCCTTCCTTAAAAAGGTGAACAGTTAAAGGATTTGGTTACTTCCTCTACCTTCCGGAGAGCAAAAGCCAGAACCATAACCCTTGGCACTTTGCAGAGAACCAACCCTACATCTGCACTATCATAAATCATTCCAGGAAGGGAAATGTTACTAGGATAATTGGAACTGAAAATCAGCTCCCATGTCTTCAATGACACCTCTATCTATAAGAAATTTTCATGGTGCAGAAATCTGTATTATATGTGGAATGCTTTGCACATTCTCCATGTGTAGAGAAGCAGGAACACCTACATGGAACCATGAAATCAGGCAACTGTGCCATGGTGGATACTGCATGGTCAACATTGGTGCTATGCAGAAAGAGTCTACATTCAATGGGAACAGTGAAGGCAATGGATTATTTCTGCCTTTTCCCCCTTGCACCAGCCTAACTGAAATGACAACCCAGTAAGTCCACTTACCTTTGCTTCATATGGATAGGTTGCCTCAGCCTCCAGACCTCCATTGTTCTTTACATATTGGAAGGCATTATAGAGCCTGCCTCCTTTACAACCAGTAGTACCAAAAGATCTAGAGCAGTCAATTAGGTTCTGGGCACTCAATGGGGTCAGTTTTCCTGTTTTCTTGAACAGTTGTCCTTCTATGGCACCAGCCACAGCAAAAGCCCAACAAGCACCACAATCTCCCTGAGTAGGAAAGATAATATTGTTATCCACAAACAAATACTAATAGCCAGCAAAAACTCAAGCAGTTGAGTCCTTATCAAAAATGAACTATTAGCATTTGATAGATGCCTAGGTGAGAAGAGTCAGTCTCCATGGAGAGGTGTCTTATGCCCCAGTGGGTGGCCACACAAACACACATGGATGCACATAAAGGCTTGATATACTTGTTGCCAGGTGTGATGAATGTCATTAATGGAAGAACCTAAGTACCTAAGTCTGGAGAGAGATATAGTGGGACCACTAGAAGGAGGTTAAAGAGTAAATAAGTAGTGTGTGGAAATGCTAGATATACATTCTACACCTGGATAGGCCCCATAATTGCTAAGACATGAATTAGGGATTCCTCATTTTGGGGGACAACCAAGAAACATTTGTTACTAGCAACAGAATTCTAAGGACAATACCTGTGGTATTCAAGATATGAAAACAAGTTTGGTCAATAGCGTGTCATACCAGTCAAATACATACATGTCAATAGCTTGTTGCATCCCCAGTAGAAGACAGTCATGTGATGTCATACCTGTCTCTGCACGGGGGTTACATAGCCTTGTGTTCTCCAATCCAAAGTTTTGGGGATGTTGGTATCTCCTCGTTTCTGGATGTGTTTCCCATTCTTTAGAGTCAGAACTGAACTCCCCTTCATCATTTCCCTCATCTCTTCACCAGTCTTCAGGGAACAGCACATAAAGACTCAATTTAAACAACAGAAGAGGAAAAGAACGAGTGCGGGACAGTTTGAGTCACACTCACCATGTCACCAAATTCATTCATCTCTACGGTGACGTTGTTCATCCCCAGGCCATTCTCCTCACTGAGCAGTTTGATCATCTTGACATTGTCTTCCCATATTGCTCTCCGATGTCTTTCTTCCTCCTGGAAATAAACAGAATGAATGACATTCATTTCTAATTACACCCCTGCACTACCTGACCACGGGGACTGGCTGCTGCATATGCCTAGACGGTGTAGAGAGAAATCTCAAGACCCTAAAGCAAGCCACTCTCAACACCCAATGAGCAGAGACAGTGGCCATCTTGTGCTCATCTTCTGTTACATTGATACCTCAAGTAGGGATGGCATCTATGGTCTCTGTTATATCCATGGACCCCCAACAGCAATGAACGTGCTCTACAAAGACACTGCTTCGGGTGTCCATGTGACCTACTTGGCTGTATGTTTTCTCAAAGTTCCTCTTCCACTCCTCCCACTCAGCATCCAAACTGTAATCTGGTGTTGGAGCAGCTGGGGCCAGTCCCAAGCACAGGATGGTTAAGAAGACAGCAGCAATCATGTCTCAAACACCTGTAGAGAGAAGAAAAATGAAAAGGAGAACACACCAACACTCTTGAGAAATTAAGCCATTTGTGCCAGATAAAATTATTCCAACTACTCTCCCAAATACTGACTCAAAGATTTCTGAAATAGCTAAACATGAGTTTGAACTGGAAATATCATGGATAGCATTTAGTTTTTACATAAAATTACAGAAACTGTGAGAAAAATTCTAGAAATTCCTGGAAACTGCTGTGTACTGCAAATTGACATGATCAGAAAGATGAGCATGGACATCAAATTCAAAAGTCACATATCTAGGAGCTTGGATAAAGTGAACATAGGATTTGTAATGGTAAAAATCTTCTCTTACATGGCATCTTATCCTAAGTACAAATTTCCCCAGGACTTGAAATCACACTGCATGAGAACCTTTAATACTGAGCAGCATATGGGCTGTTTGAAACATTCTCTCTTGAGTGGAAATATTCTAGATTTTCCTGCTTAGAAAATATGGGGAAAAATCAAAGTTTCTAGTACTCTATCAGACCATTGAGACTTTGAAATACACTCATTGCATCAATGAGGAAAAAATCCCAAACAGAAAAGCCAATGGAAGCTAGAGAAACCATGATGATTGGGAGTTAGACAGACAACACTAAAGTCCTAGGTTCAGGCCTTGCTGGGTCTCTTAAGCAACATTCCCTAGGAGAACTGGCAAGTGACACGCCACCTGCTACTCATTCTGCACATGTCAATCAGAAAAAGAACAATTTGTCCAGCGCTGATGTGTCATACAACGATCTCTGTAGGCTCAGGATGAGATGAGCATGGCGCTGGTGTGCATATCAGCTGTCACTCTCTCTGGCCAGGACCAGATTGCACTGAGTTGCAACCTATACAAACCTGGACCTAGGAGAACCCAGGTTTACCCTCTGACTTCTACACCATCTGCTTCCTCAACCTCACAGCTGTTGGGGTTGAGAAGATATTCTCATTTCTGGGGATCTGCCTGATTTTCCGTGGAGTTCCTCAAGGCTCTCCTCCAGGGTCAATTCCTAGTCTACTGTGGCAGAAGCAAGGCCTCACCTGTGAGGACCTCTGTTCCTTCACTCCACTCCAGAAGCTCTTCTGAGGTTGCTGAGGTGTCAGAACCTGGTCCAGCAACACCTCAGCCTGGCTTTAAATCCCACATCTCTGGTGAGTCCGCCCTCTCAATCAGTCCTTCCCTTCTACTGACTGACTATCATGTGACTAGATTGGGCCTCCAGGCTCCTACTGAGATCTGATCTTACCTATCCCAGGGGAGTGGGTGTTTTCTTCTAGTTTGATACATAAAAGAAATAACCTGTTAATCTGTTAGACTTATTCTTCCTCAATGTCATTCTAATTGAAGAGGTAAAGGGGTTTATCAATAATTCATTTTTCTTGAAAGAAAAATGCTTGGTGACTCAATTTCAGAATTTTCTGAAAATTACAATTTTACATTTCCTATAGCGTGAATAATAAAATCCCAGAGACAGACATTTGGATTTTAGCAGAAGATCAGAAAAGCAAAGTAGCCAACCACTAGAGAGACCCTTTACCTCTTCCAAATCTTCAGACTGAAAGAGCAAGTTCCTGTCTCCATGAATCCTCAGCCTCCACACAAATACAGAAGGACCTCCTACACCAGACACATGTAGGCAAAAAATTCTTGATCACAGTGGGTGAACAATGAAGTGGAAAAGACAGTGAGGTGGGGCCAGTCCTTTTTGAGAGTTTGTGATGTGGGGGTAACACTCGACATTTTAAAAAGTCGACCCTGCCATCACTTGTCTCAAAGGAGAGTCTATTGCCCTCTGTTTATGATGCATGAAGGGTGAATGCTGCCTGATACTTACAAGTCTGTCCTGAATCATCAGAATTTCTCACATGTACTCAACCCTACCACAGATCATCCTACAGCAATCTTGCCTGAATTTTCAACCTGTCCTCTGATTGCCATTCTACGACAGAATCTCAAGGATAATAGTAAAGTTTTCAGACAAGAGAAAAGGACACACTGAAGCTGTTGGAACTCTGAAGAACCAGGTCTAACCAAAACACTATCAAGAATTAGACAGTGTTCTCAGTGAATAACATGTTGGCTTTAGTACACTGGTAACAGGGCCTTCCACAGTCAATCACTACAGGTCAGGACGCTCAGTGTCTAGAACATTAAGAAGAAGCTAGAGAAATGATCCTTTTCTCTGATTTGTTTTTTGAGAGTTATTTAGCTCACACTTAGCCCCTCTACCTACACTTCCAAATGAATACATCCTTAACTATTAGCCTTATGTTGTGACATTTTTTAAAGCATCAGGACTAATTTTGCTATCTAAATATTCTTGGGTGTATTCCCTTTCACTAATATGATTGGCTTCTCAGAGCTACAGTATTAAAGAACAATGACTCTGACTCTCCCAGAAGCAAAAAACTTGTCAATAGCTCCCTGACTAGGGTGAGACTTCATGCCTAGCTGCCTTGTCCAAGCTGGGAATTGTTTTGCTTGACTTAACGCAGGGCTGCTGTATGCTTTGACATTACCTGTGACTTCATTGGTACAGCTGTGCTGTTGTGTCCTGGAGACACTGTTTCCTTTTAGTCATCTAAAGCCTCTGGCTCTCATTCTTTCCCACCACCTTTCTACAGTGATCTCTGAACCATAGAGGAAGAGGAGATGAGTGTATGTCCCATTTCCTGGTAATCCTGATGTAGTTCTTAAGTCTGCATGACCAGTTATCGGTCATTTTGTGACTTGACATCCACCTCAAATAGAAGCTTCCATAAAAGAAAGGGCTGAGAGATGCATTAATTTTGGAATATAATAAGCTGGTAGGAGTTCATTTAATATCATGTCTGTTTGGAAGCATTGCAGTTGTAGATTCTATCCTGGGGCCTATAATCTGTGTAGTCATAGGTTTTCAGCCCAATAATAGTGCCAGTTATTGGTTTCATCTTGTGAAGTAGGACTTAAATCTAATCAGAAATTGATTGGCTACACCTGTGATGTTCATGCCACTATTGCACCAGTTGGAATGTCATGTCGGCTCAATCATTGTACTTCACAGGGTTCACTGCAAGGTAATACTCATGGTTCTTTTCTACAATAGTACCATGAATAGCACCTTCCAGCCCTATGAAGGCTATCTAGCAGAAATGAAGCTTCTAGTTCAATACCAGGTTCTTTTACCCTTGTTCTATGACTTTAGGTGGGTTTTGTTTTCAACAGCAGGGTCTTACCATCAAGTTCTTTTGGGTAACCAAGACGATGGCTGTAGCTTATACAGTCTGTGGGTCTAAGCGGCCACATTGGCTAAGGCCTTCAAAAGAATCTATTTAAGGCACTGGGACTTATATTTGTTGACATCTGAGGTATAGTATGAGCATTGTTCCTCATTATGGGTAACTCCGTTCTCTCTCTCTCTCTCTGCTTTGTTTTCATTGCATGGACACAATCCTGTTATTATATAAATCTAAACCCATTTAACAATCTACATACATATACTGATGAACACTTCCATTTTTATCAATATCTTCCAAACAATATTGCAATGAATATTATTGCCCCTGTGCGCCTAGAGTATTGGGCAAATAATGTAACAGCTTAATTTCAAGAAATGAAATAGCATGCAGAACAAAATTATCACAATCTGCACATTTACATATAATGACGCAAATCATCCACTTTCTCAAAGTTTGCAAAGAAATATACCTTTTAATTTGTTAAGAATTTCATACACAAGTACTATATTTACAATATTCCTGCTTCTTACAAACCTTACATGCCCACCTACTTCCTGTGAATTTCATAACCCCATCTTTATTTTTCTTACATATGTATAAATATGCATATTATTAATCCATTTAGCATTGTTACAATAGATTTGTAATTAAAGCTGATCACATATGATTGGGATACCTATCAGGGAGCTTGTCTTGAAGAAAACTACTTCTTTCTCTCTTTCAGCAACAACTGATTGCCTGTATCTCCTCATCTAGGGGATCCTTTCGAAATCTCACCCAATGCATATTGCCAAAACAATTGGCAATGTCATAGTACAGGTCTTGTTTAACTAACCACATTGCTGAGATTTCAAGAGTTCAGCTTCCCTGTAATAGAAGATACTATCTATCAGTAGAAATCCATTTCCACTAGTTCTTAACATTGTTTCTGTCCTCTACTTTATGACTTTTCTAGAGCCTCAGGTATAGAGTTTGCTCTGTAAATGTATCAACTTGATTCAGACATTATTACTAGAAAACTACCTTGATGAGATCTATACTTATCTCTTGATGTCAAGTTAAATACTTAGACCACAATTAAAAAATTTTAGTTTAAGAAAATGGTAGTAGTATGTTCTCATCTAAGGTATAAGACCTGTGGTCATATAGGGCAGAAACAGATACAGGTAGTTGACAAGGTTTACAGTACCAGTAGCCAGTTCCTCTAATGATGGACCATACTTCCAATGAAACAGCAGTTGGTTACCACCAAGATAAAAGCACCAGTATGGTACTTTTGGGAATATCTCTCTATGGTAGCCATTGTAGTGATCCATAGGTATCACAGCTAGGTAAAATTAACAAAAAGTGCAATCCTATTTGCTTGTGTGTAGTGTTGGTTTGCATGTTCATGTATAGAGTGTTTTTAAATAGAGTTTATGGCACAAGGACTGCTCTCCACAAACAGCCATAGATTGTTCAGTATCAGGCCTTGGAAATCTTCTTTCAAGTCATGAGACAAGGGAGTCCATGAGACTCTGAACACAATGTGGGCAGCTATCATTGGTGGGAGGTGGAACATTGGAGAAGGGGGTAATTGGAAAAGGGAATGCATTTTATAAGAAAAACTAATCTAATTTTTTGTCTTTCATATTTACTTTCAGGTTCTCTAAACATCAAAAATCATATTCCTTAAATTTTCAAATTGTGCTGCTTCCAACATCATGCTATTGGCACCTTGATCACTGGAACAAAAATTCTTACCCTACATTGAGAATCTGTGTTCCTGGCTCTTTCCAAACAGTGTTGTTATGATTTGATCTACTCTTCACAATAACTTTGTATCAGCAGCTCTTCTGTTGCTATGATAAACATCATGACCAACAACATATCCTTCTACCACTGAAGGGAGCTGTAGCAAGAAATGGAGTAGAGGCCTGGGGGCAAAGACAGAAGCAGAGATCCTGGAGGAATCTTGCATCTACTTTGTTCTCCGTGGTTTGTTCACTCAGCTTCAACAATTCAAAGATACTGGTCCAGCGGTAACCCCACACACAGGCTGGATCCTCCCACATCAATCATTAATAAAATAAAAATGCTCCAAAGACTTTCAAACATACCATTGTGATAGAGTCATTTCTCAATTGAAGTCTCTTCTTCCCAAATAACCCTAGCTTGTGTCAAGCTGACATAATCTCACCATATGAAGCAAAACTTACAGATCCATTGTCAAAGTTCAAAGTGATAAATACGATACAATATCTCTCAGTGTTTATCAGGCTACTTGGACACTCTGTGATTTCAGGCTTTCTACAAATGTGAACTTAATATATATGATTTTCTCTCTACATAGTAGACATATAAGTGATATAAATTAGACATATAAGTGGTATAAATCAGACAAATAAGTGATATAAATCAGGAAGGAACTCAAGAGAGTAACAATGGAGGAAAATGCCTAGCTTAGGCACATTGTAAACCTGAAGCCTTCATTCATTAAAACAACACATAATCATATCACTAAGACTATTTCAAGTGTTGTTTCTTGGTAGATTATTCCAAAATTTCCATCTTTTATCAATATGAATCATTTCTGAAGTCTTCCAAATCCCCAGACATTTAAAGTCCTGTTGGTTACTCACTGACATTTATGACAACTCATTTGGTGGAAAGGACCTAGGTTTCATAGGATGGCTCCTAAGATGCATAACTTAAAAGAACAGTCATAAACTTCAACAACAAATTCAAAGAGTTTAAAGTAGACTCAAAAAAATAGATAACTGAAATTAAGGAGAATGAAATTAAGAAGAATAAAGGCATGGGTGATGCCCAAGAAAACACAAAGCATGGTGAAAATGACAAAGACAAGACAGGATTTGAAAATACCATGCACTAAGTAGATAAGATAGTACACTGAAGATGACTCAATCTGAAATGAAAATAAAACTAAAAGAAAGGCAGGAAATTCAAAGGAATAACTTACAAGTATAATTAATCAAACAGAAGACAGAATATCAGGACTCAAAAATAAATTAGAGAATCTAGACCAAATCAGCAAGGAATGTGAAAAAAGTAAAACACAGGAAAGCAACATAGAGAAAATGTCACTCATAGTGAAAAGCACAAACCTTCTCACTTTAGACATGAAAGAGGGAGAAGAATCCCAAATCAATGGCATCGACCAGGTCTTCAGCATTGTTGGAGAAAAGTCAAACTAAGGAAAGACATATCCATACATCTACAAGAAGCACAGAGAACACCAAGTAGACAGTGCCAGAAAAGATCACACATATCTTTTCTGTGATACACCAGAGCATATCACAATTAAAACACTAAGTATGCATAAGGTAGAAAGTGTATTGAAAACTATGCTACAAGAGAAAAAGTCCAAGTCATACAGATGAAAACTCATCAGAATCATAGCTGAAGGAAGAGCTTGCATGCTTTAATAAAGACACTAATCTTCTGTGGGATGTACAGCCGGTGAGTATTATTTCCCATGGTGTGGGCTGCCTCAACTCAACTCAAAGTTTTCTTTGCTGCACAGAAACTGTACTCGAGTAAACTCCTGTTTGTCAGAAGTCGATCTTAGTTCCTGTGCTACACAGTCCTGGAGATAGGCCTTCCTGTGCTGCTAGGGTGAAGTTTATACATCCTACTCTTTTCTGAAAGTTTCCATTCCTGAGGGTTTAGGCTCAGATCTTTAATCTGTTGAGGGTTGAGTTGTGTTCAGGATGAAATACAAGCATCCAGTTTCATTTTTCTGCCAGTAAAGGCTTTCCACCACCATATGTTGATGATGCTGGTTTTTTTTTTCAATGTACCTCTTTTTGCATCCTGGTAAAAAGTAACGTAGGTACAGGTGTGCTCACTTATATCCGACTCCTCTACTCCATTCCGTTCATTTACTTGTCTGTTTCATGTTCCAGTACCAAGTTGGTTTTATTGGTACAGCTCTGTGCTACATTTTTGTTTTATTTATGGTATCAACTGAATATGTAATTTCTCATACTTATATGGAAAAACTCAAATGTTTTCTCCTTCAGGATTTTCTGTGATCATTTCTGAGGTACTTCTAAACATTCTGTTACTTAGCAGAAAAGTTGTCTTAAGCTCAAGATTAAAATGCTAAATTTAATGCCTTAAATCTTAAAGATCGCAAATCTTAAGAAGCTATATGTTTAAATCTTTAAAAGCTGACTTTCTTTCCACCCAATCCATCAGCACCTTCCCAGCTCTACAAAAGAACACTTGCTACAGCCTTCTTCGCCCCTTGACCCCATTTCCTGTGGATCCTAATTTACCTCCTGCAACTCCTTCCTTCTTCCCAGCCCCAGCTCTAGCAGGGACCTCCTTCAGGCAAAGGCCACTCCTACCAGGGAAGCAGTAGGCTATCTTTTCATCTCTCCTTCTGCTCCTCCAGTCCCAGTCCCTCCAATCTCATCCTTTGATCTGTAGTAGAACATCTGCAGCAGTTTTTCTTTCCTGCCTGACTCCCATCCCCAAAGGATCACAGAAACCTTCTCCAACCTTCCTTCCTGCCCCCCCCATCCCATTATCCCAAGGACCCTACAACAGCAGGCAATTCCCTATAAACACACCAGCTGAATGGATTAGGGAAACAGGTAAGATAGTTGAGGCACTCCCTCCTCTCCTCCAAACACAGTTCTCCAGTCTCACCCCATCTCTGCACCAGAACAACAAGAATTTGGAGTAAGGGGATCACTCGTACAATGTTGGTAAGAATGAAAACTTATAATGTCACTACAAAACTCAGTGTGCCATCCCTAAGGATTATGAAAACCAGTCTTTCTCAAGATCTAGTTGCGACTATTGGTCATATACCCAAAGGATGCTTCATCCTACCACAGAGACACTTGCTTACCCATGTTCACTGCTGCTCTATTCATAATAGCCAGGAATTAGAAACACTCCAGATGTCCCTCACAAGAATGAGTAAATAATATTTGGTTAATTTACACGATGGATTATTACTTAGCCATGTAAAAATGATATCTTGGAATTTTAAGACAAATAATCAGAGCTAGAAAACATCATCCTGAGTGAGGTATCCCCAATTCAGAAATATACATATGACATGTGTTTGCTTAAAAGTGGATATTAGTTGTTAAGTCTATGATAACCAAGCTACAACCTCTAGAGCCACAGAAGTTAGGTATAAAGTAAGGGACTAGAGGAAACAGGTAGATCGCGTTAGGAAAGAAAAATAGAATAGATAGTTATGGATGACTAGGGGCTTGAACTGGAGGATAAAATGAGAGGTGGGTAGAAAACAGCATGGGGGGGGGAATTAAGGGACATCTGAGTGGTAGTATGAGAATATAATTCAATAGAAACTTCCTAAAATATGTACATATATGGAAGTAATCTAAATGAAATTGCCAAATAAAGGAGGAGACATAGCCCCAACTGGACAGTACCTGAATTGGGTTTCATCTAATAGAGTTGTTGGTCAAAGGGTATTCATAGGAGTCCCCAAAACAACCCAGGCTAATGTTAAGACTATAGGCTGCTCTCCACAAACTAACAGCAAGCTACATTGCTGAAGACAAGGTCTACACAACTCACTGAACATGGAAAAATAGAGCTGGTGCATACATATGGTCTTCACCCCTATGTTCTAGCATCTTTGGTACAGAAATGTACTCTGTGCACTATTCAAAGAGAAATAGAAACATCAAGACAGGCACAAACCTTCATCTACAGTGGTGCAGTGCCTTCAAGATATGCTAGGCAATGGTAGTATGAGCCAGAGTAGATGGATATTAAAAAGGTCCTCTTAAATCAACATGAGCAAAGCTCATGTGAGTTCATAGAGACTGAGGAAGCATGTCTAGGACAGGTCTGCACTGGGTCCTCTTCATATGTATTATGACTTCCAGTTGAGTATTTTCATGTGATTCCTGAGTGTGAGAATTAATGGGTCTCTGTTGTGTGTGTGTGTGTGTGTGTGTGTGTGTGTGTGTGTGTGTGTTTTCCTTCTTGGGCTCTTTTCCTTTCAGTGATTTGTTTTCTCCAACTTCAATGTTAATCTCTACCAACCAGATCTTGTATGAACCAAACACATTCTCATTACTGACAGATACTTCAGGCAACAAATTGAACATCTGATAAAATTATTCATAAATCACTATTAGAAATCACATGGCTTATTCTTTTTTTCAGGTAATATTTTTTATTTATTTATTATTTTGTTTTGTTTATTTTTTATTATTTAATTAAAAATTTCAAGAGAATTGGCTATAGCCTATAATGTTTGAGGTATAGGGAACCTTACTGGCTAATACTTACAAAAGAAGTAACTCATTACTGGTGCTGGATGTTTTGTTAGCCTCTGGGGTCATATACAGTTGTTCCATTACACAGTAACTGTTTCATATTATCTCCATGTGTGAGTATGTGTGCATGTGTGTCTGTTTCTCTGTCTCTGTGTATGTTTGTGTGTGTATGCACATCCAATGAATCTTTTATAGTAATATATCTTAAACCCAAGATATTAAGCCTCAAGCCACACAGACATTATTCAAATTCACTAATGTCCACTATTGCTCTATGTAAGTCCATATTTTATTGCATAATTAACAATAATTCCCTTGTTTTATGAATCCATACACATATGGCAATCTATTGTGTGTATTGTGTGTGCTTACCCACAACATTTGTTACTATCTTCCAAACAATATTACAATAAAAATAATGTAATAAATTAATTCCTAGAAATGGAGAAACATCCAGAAAAAGGAAAGCATCAAATGTACCAAGAATATAGTGATTAAAAATTTCCATTTTCTCAAAATTTACTAACAAATACATTTTTAATATTTATTTTTCTCTGAATTTTATATATGAATATTATGTTTGCATCATTTTACTTCTCCATTTCCCCTGATACCCTTGCATATCCCCCACTCCTTCTCAAATTCTTGATTTCTTCCTTAATTACCATTGCTACTTATGTAAAAATATATTAAACACACACACATCACACAGCACAGTGATTCCATGTTGGTGATCTTACACACCAGTGTTTGGGGTTGACCACTTGGGACTAAGCAATCTACCAGGGAGGTTCCTGGAGAAAGCTGCTTCTCCATCTCTCAGTGCCATATTGCCAGTGTCACTTAATCTAGCCTTGGTATCTTGTGAAATTTTCTTCATCCATACTGAAAAAATAGCTGGTGGTACCATTGTACACATTTTTTTATTGATTTTTATTGAGCTCTACATTTTTCTCTGCTTCCCTCTCTGCCTCTCCCCTCTGCTTCAAACCCCTCCCAAGGTCCCCATGCTCCCAATTTACTCAGTAGATCCTGTCTTTTTCTACTACCCGTAGATTAGATCCATGTATGTCTCTCTTAGGGTCCTCGTTGTTGTCTAAGATCTTTGGGATTGTGATTTGTACAGAACTTCATCACTCTGAATCCCAGTGAGTCAGGAATTTGGTTCCTGAGGTGAGGCACTTTCTGAGCCTTAAACGATAGACCCAACCAACAGGAAAATGGTCGTCAACAGGGAACATCATCACTGGAGCAAAGAGCACCCCTGCTCTGCCGACTCAGAGCCTTGCTAGTGTTCTCACGCTCGGTTCAGGAGCATCATCACTGGGGCAAAGGACACACCTGCTCTGCTGCTCTCACACACGGTTCAGGTGGGTGGGAGGTTCACATCCAACTTCCTTCTGCTGTATAGTCTCTCCACGTAAGTTCACACCTGTGCTCTTCCTTGGTGAAATAAACTCATCTGTCAAATCAAACAATGAAAAATTACTCATGAGGGGTATCTTGCCTTGCATATAAGAACTGTTGCGGGATGAGTCACAGGAACATCCTCCACATCTGAAAACCACCACCAGGCTTCACTGCCCTGGAAGAATCACTGCTGCTCTGAAGCCCTAGCCACAAAAAGTCATTTCACGTGTAAAGGAAAGCACCCTTCTTGCACCAAGGGTGGCCAGGCTTCCAAAATGGCCTCTTGTTATGAAATGTCAAACCCAGTCCCATGGAGAATTCATGTCAGGTTTTTCCCTAACAGATTGGTTACTTTCTTCCCTTTCTTCTTCTTTTTGAGTCACACACAAAGTGCAGAGGACTTTGCACAAAGCACAACATCCCTCCTTACCCCAGGACTCTCCCCTGAGCTTCATGATGCAGTACTGTAAAAAAGAGAATTATATTCTACATGCCACAAAAAATCAGCTTTAATTTGTTTTTGCTCTTAAGTGTGGCTCGTGAGTTCTGCTGTCTAGGATCTTTTGATAATTTCATGTCTCAGCCAGGAGGGAGCATTTTCACAGGCTGCATCAGCTCTTTGCTCGGGTGTGGACGAAGTAAACGCCTCTTCAGATGTGTGGTTAATCTTCTCTGATGATTGTAAATGATCGTTTGTTATCGAACAGCAAACTTTGCAGTCACCTCTCCATCCCCATGATGGACTCATTTTGTGGGCATCATTTTGAAGGACTGTCCTGGACACATTCCAAGTCAGATGGAGAGAAACCTAAATCATCTTACATAGCTTACTGTGTGGTCTTTATAGAGGTCCTTAAAAAGGAAAAGAGCCAGCCAAAGGCTGTTTACAGCCAGGCTGAAGATTTGATTTCCTTCTGCCTTTCAACGGGATCTTGGGAGCTCAGACCGTTGCTCTGATGAGGGTCTTGTCTCTATCTCCATCCGTTGCCGGACGAAGAGTCTATGGTGATATTTGAGATAATCATCAGTGTGACAGTGGGGCAAGGACAGTTCAGGCACCCTCTCCTCTGCTGTCCAAGGAAGGAGGGAGAAGACAAGCAAGGAAGTCAGTACCGCGAAGGGTTGGTCCACCATCTGAGGCAGTGTGCCTGTTCTAATGGGAGCTCACCAAATACAGCTGGACCCAGACTGAAGGAGCACGTGATCAAACCGGACTCTCTGATTGTGGCTGACAATGGGGGATGACTGAGAAGCCATTGATAAAGGCACTGGAACTTGTTTTTATGGCATGTTCTGGCTTTTTTGGGACCCTAGTGTATAGTGTATATAGCGGGGAGGGCCTTGAACTTCCCATAGGGCAGGGTTCCCTGCCCTCTCTCAAGCAGGAAGGAAGAGGGAGGAGGGAGTGTGGGGGAGCGGGAGGGCATTGGAAGGAGGGAAGTAAGTGTAAATATTTGAATGGAAGAAGAAGAAGAAGAAGAAGAAGAAGAAGAAGAAGAAGAAGAAGAAGAAGAAGAAGAAGAAGAAGAAGAAGAAGAAGAAGAAGAAGAAAAATATTTGATTTCCTTCCTCTCTCTAACAAGGAAGGTCTTCAGAAATCACCCCCAATTCTAATATCTGTGTGGAAAGTCAACATTTTTTTCAGAAAGCACTTACAGAAATATCCTATTGGCAGTCAAACTAGTGGATTGCTATTGATGGATTTCTGGAATTCATCACTAACTGCTGGCTCCAGAAAGATTCCATAAATTTTTACACCAGGGGAGATTGCTATTATACGTTATCCTTTGAATCAGTCATAAAAAGGGATACCCTGGCACTCTGCCTACAATACTATTTCCACTTTGCCTTTCTGGATCAAAATGAAAGTGACCATTAAAAAATTTGTTAAGATGTGCAAAATTATTATGTAGGTTAAACCATTTGGTGACATTAATACTATTCAGCAACCATACCTAAGTCCAATAAACAGAGACTATGCACCCCCTGGTGGCTAAAGGCTGGTTTGCACTTCAATGTGAACTCAGGGTGACATCTGACTTGGGTACTGGAAGGATGGATACCTCCTCTCCTTGCAGATCAAGGACGAAAGTTAAAGATTGGAAAGGAATATTTCCTACATTGTGAAGTGTGTCAATTCATGAGAAATTGGTCACATAGAAAGAGATTCCTTTCTCTGAGTATGGCCAAAAGAGACTGTGGACAGAAATACAAACCATGATTAAAAACACAAAATACAGTGAGCACACATTAAAAAAAAATAATAATCAACATAATGACCACAATTAACACAAACATTTCAATAATAATATTAAATATTAATAGCCTCAAATATCTAATCAAAAGACACAGACCGAATAGACCAAAAAGTGAAATCTCTCTAGCTCGTGTATACAAGAAACATAGCTTTAAAAGCAGGCACTACCTGACAAAGACAGGATGATGGCAGGCTGACCAAACCAAGGCCAGAACCTAGGCTATGAGTTAGTCTAGTCCAACATTTGCCTCATCTATGAGCTACTGGATTATGTGGAGGGGCCAGATCTGCAGATTCAAAGCTACAGAACCTCCATGACACAGAACAATGACAGGATATCCAGGCAGAGTCCCAGTGAGGGCCCTTTGTCAATGGGGTAGCAGAAGCCAAAGGTCTCAAGCCATTTCAAAGGGGTATACTATGTGACTCACTAGGCCATACTACAGCTTCCATGATGAGATTTTTTTTGCTTGTTTTGTTTTGTTTTTGGCTATTCCTTTAAATTCTGTTTTGTTTTGAGGAGGGGGTCACAAAGACAGAGGCAAGGGGATGAGGATGAGCAGGATTAGGATGCATGGTGTGAAATCCACAGACTCAATAAGAATCAGAAACGAACAGGGAAATACTACAACAGACAGCAAAGAAACTCAGAATATTATAAGGAGCTATTTATTTAATTTGTTTATACTATTTAAATTTAAATCTATTTTGACTTATTCTTCCCATCCTCTAAGTTCTTCCAGATTCTCTCCTCTATTTATTTAATTTTGTTTTTATTATTTAAATTTAGATGTATTTTGACTATATTCTTCTCCCAAGTTCTTCCAGACACCCTTTCTCTACCCACTCAACTTTAATTTCTTTCTCAGAAAAATAAACAAAAACTCAACATGACAACACAATCCCACAAAGCATAGCAAAAGTGAAACAATATCCCAGGAAGGGGGATAAAACACCGAATTATAAATAAATAAAAGCGCGTGCGCGCACACACACACAGTGGAGTCCGTTATATGTCAACCAACTACTCCTGAACATGAGACTTGCCGTGGATTATTTAATATATCCAGTGACACTCCTTTGGAGTAAACTGATTTTCCCTAGACCAGTAGGTATAAACGACAGTTCTGTTGTTCACTTTTACGTTGGTGTCTAGGTTTTCATTCATTGATTCAGTCATTCATTTTTTTAAAAAATATAACAAAGTAAAATATAATAAGATAAAAATAAAAACTATAATGTCAAAATTAGATAAAACAAACCAATGAAGTCACAATGAACATGGTTCAGCAAGTGTGTGTAGCAGGATGGAGTATCCTTTGAATATATGCTCAAGAGTAGTGTAGTTGGATCTTGAGGTACATCAATTCCCAACATTATAGGAAATGTAACATTCATTCCAATAGTGGCTGTACAAGTTTGCACTCCTCCCAGCTGTTGAAAAGTGTTCCCTTTGCTCTACATCCTCATCAACATGGGCTGTCTCTTGTATTATTGATCTTAGCCATTCTAACAGGTGTAAGATGGGATCTCAAAGTAGTTTTGATTTGCATTTCCCTGATAATTAATATTGCTGTTTATAGATGGTATGATAGTAAACCTAATGATCCTTAAATTTCTAGTGGAGAACACTTACAACTGATAAATGCAAAATTAGTTCACAAAAGTCAGACACCCTCCTAGATACAAATGACAAACAGAATGAGGAAGAAATCAGGGCAGCAAGATCTTTTACGATAGCTTCAAATAATATAAAATATCTTGGGATAACTCTAACCAAGCAAATGAAAGACTTGTATGATTTAAAAAAAAAACCTTAAGACATTGAAGAAAGAAACTGAAGAAGATATCATAAGATAGAAAGATCCCTCATGCTAGTGGCTTGGTAGAGTTAACATACTAAAAATAGCCATCCTACCAAAATTGATCTACAGATTCAACACAATCCTCATCCAATTTCCAACACAATTCTCCACAGACCTTGAAAGGACAATTCTCAATTTTATATGGAAAAAATAAGTTATCTAAAATAGTCCTGAGACAATAAAAAGAATTACTGGAGATCTCATCATTCCAGATTTCAACTTATGCTACTGAGCTGTAGTAATAAAAACTAAATGGTATTGGCATAAAAATAAACATGTTGATCATGGGATCAAATTGAAAACCCAGACATAAATATACACACATATATGGACACCTGTTTTTTTCTAAAGAAGTCAGAAACACACAATGGAAAAAAAGATAGCATCTTCAACAGATGGCGTGGTTAAACATCATGTCTACATGTAGAAAATGTAAATAGATCCATATCTCTCACCCTGCCGCAAACTCAAATCCAAGCGTATCAAAAATCCACCAAATAAAACCAGATACACAAACTGTTGGAAGCGGAAGTGGAGAATAGCCTTGAACTCATCGGCACAGGAGAAGACTTTCTGAACAGAATACTGATAGCGTAGGCACTAAGCTCAACTGATGATAAATACAACCTTATAAAACTGAAAAGTTCTGTAAGGTAAAGGACACCATCCTTTAGACAAGGCAGCAGCATACAGAATAGGATTAAGATTTTTACCAACTCCACATCCAATAGAGGCCCAATTGCAGGTGGCTACATCAGAGGAGCTGCAGGTGGCAATCGAGATTCCAGAGATTGGTTTACTGGAGAGTAAGCACTAATGGGTTGATCTCAGGTAGGTGAGCTCCTAAGGGCTTCAGCGCCAGAATAGTTCTTTTTTTTTTTTTTTTTTTTTTTTTTTTTTTTTTTTTTTTTTTTTGGTTTTTTTTTTTTTTTTTTTTTTTTTTTTTTTTTGGTTTTTCGAGACAGGGTTTCTCTGTGGTTTTGGAGCCTGTCCTGGAACTAGCTCTTGTAGACCAGGCTGGTCTCGAACTCACAGAGATCCGCCTGCCTCTGCCTCCCGAGTGCTGGGATTAGAGGCGTGCGCCACCACCGCCTGGCACCAGAATAGTTCTTGCTGCTGCTTCGCCTTTACATGTTTTGTTGCTGACGTTTTTCTCTGGTGTCTGAAATGGTGTGAGTGGGTGTGCGGGGATCTACACTGCTTTAATGTAGTGTGGTTGTCTATGGAAACACCCTATTCTACTGGGCAGTTTTGCCTGTGGAATATTATGAAGATTATTTCCTCTTAAGCTGTACTGTTTAACTGATGTAATGAGTTTATATGATAATGTTAATTTGAATAGAGTTTTGATGATCAAGGGTTTCTAACAAATGTAGTAAAGGATTGTGGTAGACGTTAGTTTAGTGGGAAAAGTAACACAAATAAAGGCAGGAGACAGACAGTGTTGCCACTGACCCTGAGAGTACACGAGCCGCAGAGGGTAGAAAGTAGAGTCAAGAATGAGTCACAGCTAGGGTTTACGAGTTAGGAGATAATCAATGAAGACAACTGAGTTCCAGAGGTAGCTTAGTTCAAGTTCTTTCCATCTGAATGTTGGGGAATGTGTTCACAGGTTTCGGTGTGCAACATAGCCAAAACAAAGCTTTTAGTAATGACTTAAGGTTGGGCTAGGATGTTTTTGATAATGACTTTGAGGTAGAAAATCTTGGGGGAACAATTTAAAGTTTAGGAAGGCACACTTTTTATAATTGAGCTAGGTGCTCATTAAGGTCAGGGAATAAAAACAATGGCAGCCTGGCTATTGCTAGCTGATGTTCCTTTCCTGTTAAGGTGGGTGCATGATCAAAGGTGATGATTATTTTCTTGTACCAGTTTCTTCCCTCAGCTTCTTGATTAAAAACTGTTGGTGAATGGGCACACACCCTAAGATTTAAAGAAGACCTGGCTGAATGTTTTCATATATAAAAGCGTAGATTTGTGATTCTTTTAAAATTATTGTAAGATTATCTTTTGAGGTAAATAACAAAATGATTGGTCCTGTCTTTGTAGCTGCAAAATGCAGCCTGCCAGTAAATGAATTGGCTGAGACAAATAACCTTGCTTGTTTACATTTTGCTAAGCTATAACAAATTGCTTGGAAATGGGTGTATGTGGGTTCTTGGAAATAACTTGGTTTTCACCTGTAATATGTAAAATGTTTGATCATGTGAGGGATATGGAAAACATTGTGGTTTTACTTGTATTCATTGCATTTGTTCGCTAAAAAAATAGAATGTAACCACATTGTAACTTTTATACTGCTTGAAAAAGTTTGCTGGAGTATATAAGCTGTAAGGGAAAAATAACAGACGGTGGACATCAGGAAGTAGTAGAAGGAAGTCATCAGGAAATATAGCAGGAACACATCAGGATAGAAGAACAGATCAGAAAGGGAATAGAGTAGAACAAACAAGAAAAGTAAAACAATAATGAATAACTGAGCCTTGGTCCTAAGAAAATTCCTTGTGTGTCTGTCTGTCCAGTAGTTGTCTACTCTACATCTCCTCTTACGTTCCTCTGACCTGCTGAAGGCTTGCCAATTACCGGCACTCTAGATGAAATCCTGATATGTTGGAGAAGTGTATGAGTGAGTGAGTAAGTGAGTGTTCTCTCTCTCTCTCTCAAAGTCAATTGAGTGATTAGTCTGCCAACTTCATGGCTCCCTGTCAATTCCTGAGCTGCTGACAGCTAGTCCTTACAGCAGCAGCTAATATCCAAAATATATAAAGAGAACTCAAGAAACTGAATATCAAAACAACAATAACAAATGATCCAATTTTAAAATGTTGTATAGATCTAAACAGAATTTTCAATAGATGAATCTCAAATGACTGAGAAACACTTAGAGAAACCTTTAATTTAGAAGACATCATTTGATATAGTGAAATATAAAAATCAAGTCATTACAGAAAACACAAATACAAATCAGTGTACAGCATCAATTACAGCAGTGATCATGTCTTACTAGAGTAAGTATGTCACAAAATTCACATCACAACTGGCTCATCAGTGGCCGAAGTGTCTTATGCACAGAGCAGTGACTGCTTGCTTGGAGAAGGAAGTGCCTGTTCTGTACATACTGTCTTTCGTCCATTTCTTCCTTGTCACCACCGAGCCGGTCACACTGTAGGGTACATGGCATATGTAGCAATTCCACAGTGGTTTTTCTGGTCCTTGGCGATCTTCATGTAGCCTCTAATGCCCCACTTTTTACCCATGCTGAAAGGAAATGTGTTTTCCCCTTAGTAAAAATAACACAGCACCGTTGATTATTATAATAACTCCTCTTTTGAGCACTGACCCAGAGGCCAGCTTAATAGAAAGCATCAGAAGAAGCAGAAGATCAACTCTTAGAAACCAAGTCTTGGGAACCTCACACAAGACTGTGAAAACCACAGCAAGGAAGAGATGGGACAACTTTCCATCCATATGGGTGGTCCGGAGGTGACATTTTTTGTGTCCGATTTTAGAAAATCAGTGGCACAGATGTGATATTAGAACCTAACAAAACCAGTAGCTGAATATGAACACTGTGACCACACAGCATGAGCGGGTTGCTCAGGGCATAGGGACAGCTCAGAGGATCAAGTTCTGGCCATAGAGGACTGGAATTCAAGTCCAGAATCCACTGAAAGCCAGGATTGAGGCTGGAGATAGCTCAGTGCCTAAGATCGTGGAGACAAGAACTCCCACCCCAAAAGTTGCCTCTAGAAACAGAAAAATCTCCTCCCAACCTGGAATACAAATAATCTGAGCAGTCTGTACCTGTTCTTGACCAGCCAGTACTTCCTGCCGTCTGCCTCTCTTCCTTCAAAGCCATAGCCGACCACTAGCATGGCATGGGTGACTGTAGTACTACTGCAGTTTGGCTCATGATATATGCCTGGAAAATAGCATCGGTGACCAGGGGGAGGCCCCGGGAGCCTGACAATAGTCAGCAGCCATCACGGAGGCATTTTCTGATGTCACTGAAATGATACAAACTCCAGTGACAACCGGATAAGTCATTGACCGGAATCCTGGCACAGGTCCCCATTAGAATCAGGAAAAAAACCAAGTGATAATAAGTGTATTGATAAACACTTATCTATATGCATGTAAGATGATCTATCACCAGCAAGCACCACTGAGCATAAATTTCTTAATTCACATTTCACTTTAGGTTTATTCTAGAAATGCCATCTCATGAAGAATCTTATAGACATGTCACACGTAGAAAATCGAGAAATTAAGTTAAACAATAAATTTTATGGATTATTAATTGTTTGCATGCAAAGGGGAGGTCATGCCAAGTACCAATGACACATAATATTATTGAATGGATACCTGTAAAATATGGAAACTCACATACTCAAATTATGTTTGATACTTTTTTTAAAATGGTCTGTTGAACTCAGGACCTTTGGAAAATCAGGCAGTGCTCTTAACCTCTGAGCCATCTCTCCAGCCCCATAAGATCATAAAACAGAGCCACCTGAGTTCAATTCCCAGCAACCACATGGTGGCTGACAACCATCTGTAATGGGGTCTGGTGCCCTCTTCTGGCCTGCAGGCATACACCCAGACAGAATATTATATACATAATAAATAAATAAATAAATAAATAAATAAATATTTAAAAACTAAAAATAAACTAAAATGGTCTGTTGAACAGAAATGCCTGCCATAGGTGTGTCCACATTTTCAATTAATATCTAGAAGAGCACATGCTTACCTCCTTTATAGAACTGGAAGGAATCATGTCTTGCGTCGAGTGCAACAGAAATGGGTCCTATAGTTGCCACAAGATTCATTAGGGCCTTTTCACTCTTTGGTACTAACACAAGGCCTGTGATACTAGCAGTAGAATTTTCCAGATTGTACCTGCAGGGCCCTTCCTTAAAAATAGAAAGAGTTAAAAAGACTGGGTTACTTCCCTCTGAGCCCTGGAGAACAGGAGTCAGAACAAAATTCCTCGCCTTGCGGCTGAGCATCCCCATATCTGGGCTGTTATAAATCACCCCAGGAAATAAAATGTTACTGGAAAATTTGGAACTGAGACTTAGCTCTCATGTTGCAAGTGATACCCCATTAGGTCTTGCTGTGTATAAGAAACTTTCATAGTGAAGAAATTTATATTCCATATAAAGATTTTAAATGTTCTCCTTGTCTACAGAAGTAGGATCAGCTACATGGAAACCACATCAATAGATAACCACGCTAAGGTAGTGCTGTGATCACAGGATTGAAGAAACAATAGCACAGCAGGTCCACTTGCCTTTTCTTCATACGGATAGGTTGCCTCGGACTCCAGACCTCCGTTTTCTTTCACATACTGCAGGGCAAGGAATGTATTGCCTCCAAAACAGCCCCTGTTACCTTGAGGTCTAGAACAGTCCACTAGGTTCTGGACACTCAGAGGAATCAGTTTGCCGGTTTTCCGGAACATCTGTCCTTCTATGGCACCAGCCACAGAAAAAGCCCAACAAGCAGTACACCTACCCTAAACAGAGAAGACATGACAATCATCCACAAACAAACAGCAAACAAAATCAGAGAGCCGAGTCCTGTGTAAGAAAATGAGCCACTGGCAGTTGATGGAAGCCTGAGAGGACATCAGTCTCTTTGGAGACTTGACAGATGTCTGTTCGCTCAGGTCCTAGTGGTTGGCCACACACACACACAAGGGTAGGACCTACTGATGTCTGCAGGTTAGAGGCAGCATGAAAAGGGGTGTGACCCCTTAACATGTGACGGGGACACTAGGTGGGGCTGTAAGGCTAAGGTAGTGGTGGATGAAGATGTTTCGTATGCACTGTATGAAAACACAAGAAGAATAACAATATTATTAGAAAATAAACTCACTCGATTCATACAGACATGTCACCTCCTAACTGATGAGCGTGTGAAATGCTAATACCTGTCTCCGCACGGAGGTGACATAGCCTTTCTTTCTCCAGTTTATAAATTTGGGCACATCACCAGCCAGACGTTTCTGGATGTTTTTCCCTTTCTTGAGAGTGGGGACTGGGATATTCATCATCAAATTTCTGAATTCTTCACCAGTCTTTAAAGAAAAACACATAAATCTTTAAAAACAAAGACGGCAACAATTTGGAGAGAAAAACACATTGTGCAGCTATGCATGTCACACCCAACACGGCACATGTCACCCAACACATTGTAGTGCATGTCACACCCACCATGTCACCCAACACATTGTGCATCAATGCATGTCACACCCAACGTGTCACCCAACACATTGTGCAGCTATGCATGTCACACCCAACGTGTCACCCAACACATTGTGCATCAATGCATGTCACACCCACCATGTCACCCAGCACATTGTGCATCAATGCATGTCACACCCACCATGTCACCCAGCACATTGTGCAACTATCAATGTCATGCTCACCATGTCACCAAAGGCGTTCATTTCCATGGTGAAGCCATTCTTCCCCAGGCCATTCTCCCCATTGTGCAATTTGATCATTTTCATATTTTCTTCCCATACTGCTCTCTTCTGTGCTTCTTCCTCCTGGAAATAACAATAATGGATGATATTTATTTTTAACCCATACACAAGCTGCCCAAATACCAGTTGCAACAGGTAAAGAGAACCTAGAGAGAGAGATTTCGGGATACTGAAACAAACCATTTGGCACATCTCTAGTAGCAGAGATCCTGACCATCCATTGCTCATCTGTATAGGTAATTCTTCAGAGAAAGGCAGTTTCTGTGGCCTCTGTTGTGCCCATAGCCCCCAACAGTAAGCACTCTGCGTTCCCTCTGAACGGTTTCAACATTACCAACCAGACTGTAAGTTTTTCCATATTTTATCTTCCACTGCTGCCATTCAGCATCCAGAGTGGGATCAGGTGAGGGAGTAGATGAGGCCCTTCCCAAGCACAGGACGGCCAGAAAGACAGCAGGAATCATGTCGCAAGAATGTAGAGATGGGGAGAGAAGTGAGACTTCTAAATGTCTTCTTCCTCCTTCCTGAGAAATGAAAACATCCATGGTAGATAAAAACTATTCTTCCAAATATTTATGCACAGATTTTGGAAATGGCTAGACACGTATTTGGACTAAAGGCTCTCTGAATGGTACTGAGTTTCTCCACCACTCAATACAGGAAGTGTGGTGAGAGGAGAAACTGCAGTCGGGGTGTAATTAATGAGAGAAGAATAAAATAAATAAATAGATAAACAAGTACAGCATATGACCAGAATTCTAGGATTCTGAATACAAACTCCATATATACTAGAAACTTAATTTATCAGAAGGATAACAATACACTCGAAGTTCAAAACCTATACAACTATGAACTTGTGGCTCAGGTAACCTAGGATTTGTAATGAAGCAAACTTCTATTGCAAAGCATCTGATCCTAATCACAAGGTTACTGCATGAATTGAAGCCGTGTGCTGTTCTATCCTTGCCTAACATGCATCAAGAGATGGGCTTCTGAACCCCTTAAGTCCTCCTTAAAATATAGGGGAAGGTCTATAGCTCCTAATCCATTCGACCCACCCATGGATCTTGGATCCACACACATTACCCCAGTGAGGAAAGGGTACCATGGAATTGTCCTCATAAGATCGTAAGACAGAGCCACCAGTGAAGTTGGAGAAATAGAGGAAGCCATTCCCAGGATTTCAGAACAAGACACGCTTGGTCTCTTAAACCATGCCCTCTGTTGTTCTGCTTGTTATCACTTCTGCTCATGCCAGTCATGAAAAACAGTTTTTAATCCCGTGGTAATATGCAGGAAAATGATCTCTGAACCCAGAATGAAATAAGCATGTCCCTACTGTACATGGTACCAGCTGTCACTCTAGACCGGAGCAGTCTTGCACTTACTGGGAATCTATGCAAACCTGGACCCAGTGCCTGATTTCCTCTCTGGCTTCCCCACCCTCATCCACCTCCACACAGGACTGCAGAGGTTGAGAAGACATTCTCATTCCTGGGGCTCTGCCCGGTTCTCCATGGACTCTCCCAAGGCTCTCCTTCGGTGTCTCCCCCATTCCACCCTAGCAGAGATCGGGCCTCACCTGTGGTGACCACTGCTGTCTTGGTGCGCCCCACAGTTTGTCAAAAGTCACTGAGGTTGCAGGATATGGCCAAGTCACACCTCACGCAAGCTTTAAATCCCAAGTCTCTCTCTAGCTGGCCCCACCTCTCAACCTTGCCTTTCTGATTTGGTGTGTTTATTACAAGATTGGGCCTCCGGGCTCCAGGTGTCTAGACTGTAGAATTCCAAGCTCTGGGACTGTAGGCTCTTACGAGATCTGATCCCACCTGTCATGAAGAGGCAGGTGTGGGCTGCCTCAGTGGCCTGTGTGGAGCTGAACCTATGGACCTTGTTAGAGAAGCAGATGGTTAGACTTTCCACATTCAATCACTTGATGCCTGAGATTTTGCTTGATGGGTAGAGCAAGAAATAAGTTTTTCTTGGTAAACAAGTACCACAGTTCCTGTTTAATTCACATCTAAGGTAATATTCTGAGGAAACACAGGCCTTGGGCAGTCTTTTTCATCACTCTCACAGTGTAACAGATGCTTTCACAGGAATCTTTAGGGGAAGGCGATTCCTACACAAGACAGCAATATTCAAGGGCTAAAACCTAAGAGGAAAAATGAATATCTTTGCTCTCAGAGTCCTCCGAAACTGTCTAGCTTTTCTTTACTTCAATTTACATTGGACAGCCACTAACAAGATCCATCACCTGTGATATGTAAAATGTTTAATCACGTAAGGGATATGGAAAACATGTTTTTATTTGCATTCATTGTAATCATTCACTTAAAAATAGAATGCAGCAATGTGGTGATTTTCATGGTGCTTAAGAGATTTTGCTGGGGTATTTAAGCTGTAAGGAAAAAATACACAGAAGGATACACCTGGGTAAAGGTAAGGAAAGAAATAAAGAGGAGAGGGGGGAGGGAGGGGAGAGGAAGAGGATAGAAAGCCCCTAAAGGTGTGTATTTTTCCCAGTGCCAATCACTGGCCCCAGAAAATTAAGCTTTACTCCCTTCAAACAGTAAAATCAAACTGAGTGATTACTTCACCTTCTCTGTAGCTTCCTTACAATTCCTGAGCTGCTGAAGGCTAGTCCTTACTGTGAAAATAGATCAAGTCAGCACAAATCATTATTTCTACCTGATCACCCTTCAAATCTGATCAGGGTTCTTCTCCTCCACTGTGACCCATTTGAAGTCTGGTCATACATGCCAGACATCCCTTGAACTCTGATTCTCTATTTCTGGGCTATTTTCGCACTTTCAGATCCCCACCCTTTTCCTTAGCTACAAACCAAGATGGGGGCAAATTCCACTTCTCCCAGTTTCGTCAGGAAAATAGAATGTTTAATGACATTCAATAAAGTCTCCTGTACCACTCATCACATCAGTAGGACGCTGGTCAGGGACTAAAGGTGCCCTCCATCACGCATGAGAAGTGGATGCAGCTTGAATTCAGAAGCTGTGTCTAAACCATCAAAGTCTCTCGCTTGTACTCAGCTCAACCCATAGTGACCTGGACCTGGCCTAAATTTTCAACAAGTTATCTGTCTGCTGAATAACCATGGATCTTTATACGCTGTGGGCAGGTGTTGGTCTCTAGGATAAGGGTTAACACCACACCTGAGCAAACAAGAGGTCGTGAAGCTCTTGGAACTCTGCACTAACACAGACATCAGCAAAATTTATAGGGGTTTCCCAGAAAATAACATGTTTTCATTAACACATTGGTTACACGACCTTCCCTGTCCACCAATAAGGAAGAAACCTCATGTCTAGAACATTAGCAAACTATATCAATCAGTCCTGAAACTGTTCTCTTCTTTGTCTGGTTTTTTCCCAGCATAATACTTTTATTAATTATTTGGGAATTTTGTACAGTGCAACCTGATTATGCTCACCTCCCAATCCTTCCAGGTTCACCTTCCCACCTTGCACCGCCACCACCACCCCCGCCAAACATAAATAAATAAATAAAAACCAAGGTCAATTTGTGTTGACCATATACTCATTGTAACAGGGCCAGACTCCCATTGATCAGCCTCTAAACTAAAACTGAGTCCTTTCCAATCCTCTTGCATGGTTTCAAGTGCAGCACAGAGCACAGCCTGCGGCAGCTGCAGGGATGTTCTCTTTGAGAGTCCCGTACAATGTGGTTTGATCACACTCACCGTCCTCTCCCGCTCTTCCCAGGTCTGTCTCACTTTCCTGCCCACATAAATCCATGACTTTATTTTCTAAACCCATCAACACTAATTTTTGGTGCCCAAACACTCTTGGATGTTGCCTTTTTGCTGGTATAGTCAGCTAACCAGTGTCTATAGTCTTAGAGAAAACTGAATCTCCCTCACCAAGAAGCTAAAAGTTGCCAATAGCAGCATGGTTGGGGGTAAGATTGTGTGTCTAGCTACCCTCTCTGTGCTGGCATTTGGTCTTGCTTTGGTTTGCACTGGTCTAGTGCATCCTGTCACTGTCTGTGAGTTCACATTTGTAGTTGCTTACTGTGTCCACAAAACCGTTTCCTGTAGTCATAAACCACCTCTGGCTCTTACACTCTTCCTCTACACTTTTCCATAATGAATGTTGCCTGTTTAAAGGAGGAATATGGTATCTATTTTCCACATATGACTAAACACTCCAGACTTTTCTGTTCTCTGCACCTTGGCCAGTTGTAGGTCTCTACGTTAATCAGCATCTACTGCAAAGAGAAGCTTCTCAGGGGAGGGCAGAGAGATACACTAATCTGAGTATACTGATAACTCATTAGGAGTTGGTTTAATACTATGTGCAGGTATTAATTACTTTGCCGTTGCTATGATAAAACCCCAAGGTCAAAGCAACTTACCAAAGAAAGCACTTAATGAAACTATGGTTCCAGAAGTTTACAGTCCATGATGGCGGCAGGAGGAACTGTGACCTCGGATCCCCACATCTTACACTACAAGCAAGGGGTGAAGAGCACAAGACTTTTGAAATCTCAAAGCCCACCCCCAGTGACATAGCTCCTCCAATAAGGCCACTTCTCCTAACCCTTCCCATGCAGTTCCATCAACTGCAGACCAAAAATTGAAACACAGGTGCTTTCAAGGGCCATGTCATCCAAGTTTGGTATCCAAGACTACCAACCAGGTCCTCATTCCATTCCAATGGTTCGGGGCAAGGGAATGGCTCTGTTTATAACCAAATAAGCACAAATATTGCTTTGGTTTTTACATTGTTTATTAAATGTAATATTTAACAGTTCCATACATATATTACAGTGATTTTTGTCTCTTCTCACTTCCACCCTCCTGTTTGCCTTCCCACAACCATTGTCCCTCCCTCTTTACTGCTGTCTCTCTACCATTTTCACACCTTTGTGCTTTGTTTTATGACCCCATGTATGGAGGGGGGACTGTTTATGTGGTTTGGTTTGAGTTTTATTTTGTTTTGAAACTCACTGTGCAGATCAGGCTGACCTCAAACACAATACAACCCTCCTCCCTCTGACTCCTGATTGCTGGCCTTAAAGGCTTGATGCCTGGTTTGATCCACTGACTTAATATATAATTTATTTTTATTTTGTGTTCATAGATATTATGCCTGTGTAAGGGTGTCAGAAGCCCTGGCACTGGAGTTATAGACAGGTGTGAGTTACTATGTGGGTGCTGGGAACTGAACCCAAGTTCTCCAAAAGAGCAGAAGATGCTTTCAATCCCTGAGCCGACTCTCCAGTCTCTGACCCACTGACTTTTCATGGATACCATCTATGTGGTCATAGGTTAGGACTATCCACTGGGAACTAGTGGGTGCATTGTTTGGTGCACAGCTGAGGCAATGATTATCTGATCTTCATACTGTTTGGGCCTCTGTGCGGTTTATTTCTGCTCTGGATTTCATTTAATTTCTTTCCTTCTTCCAAGTCTGGGTTTAGCTTGTTCTTGGTTTGGGTTATTTTTTTTATTCTTTAAAATACAGGATGAACATGTATTGAGATCTTTCCTCTTTTCTTGTGTTTGGATAAAGACGCCTATTATTTTAAATTTCCTAGACTGCTCCTGTTATATCCCACAGTCTCTAGTTTCTTTTCCATATATTTTCCTTCAGGGTTTCTTCCTTGATCCGTTGGTTGTTGAAAAGTAAATTGTTTGGTTTCTGTGTATTTTCATATTTTCCAGAGTCCTCTCTTGATATTGATATTCAGCCTTATTGCATTGTGGTTAGAAAAATGCTTGATATGATTTTGATTACTTTTAAATTTGTTGCAATTTCTCTGTGGCCTGTCATGATCTTTCCTAAAGAATGTTCCTTTGCTGATGAGAAGCATGTGTCTTCAGCCACTGTTGAACAGAATGTTCTGTGGGCTCTGTTACTGCCATCTGGCCCAAGATTCAATTTAATTTCTCGGGGTTTTGTCTTGTTTTTAATCTGGGTGATCTGATCGTCCACGAGAGTGGAATGCTAAGCCCCTATTACTGTGGCTTCTAGTCCATCTCTTTTAGCTCTAGGAATGTCTATCCATAGATCTGGATGCTCTGTTCTGAGTACACACACTTTTAGAACTGTAAATCCTTGCCTGATAAACTGCTAACCTTGACTTCCTCAGCCCCTCCCTCCATTTAAAGCCTGCTTTATCTGCTAAAGTGCTCGCAAACCCTCAATTCTGCCTCTGCTCTGCCATCTCAAACAAAACTGCTCAAACTCAAAATCCCTCCCTTCTACTTCCTGTGTCTCTCTATCCATCCCCTAACTCCCTCTTATTTTCTATGGTATTTTTCTTAATAATCCTGTCTTCATTTCCTGTCAACCGGTCGCTTGCTCTGCCTTGACCGACGGCTGACTTTATTCAGTCAGCAGCTCTTGGATTAAAGGTATGTGTTAGGGCTGAGCCACACCACAACTAGAAACAGGTTTTTCCAATAAATAACGCAATCTCGAGGTTCACAATGCGATTAAATTTCCTGCAACACAAGGATGCTTTATTTCTTTGTCATTGGGGTAGAGGTTAGGTCAGAAATTATTGTTCCTTTAACATAGACTGAATTTGACAGTCCGGTCATTGATCCAACATCTGAACTGTAGATGGGTTTTAGGGTATAGGTTCCTGCCTGTTGTTCTGTATCCCTTCCTGTTGTGTTCTTGTGGCTGTTGTCATTTGGTTCGACTTGGATGTTCGTCATTTTACATTCATCTCCTTCACCTTCTCCTTCCCACCTGGTCAGTGTCTGTTTCAGGAATAATATAACTAAAGCACTAAACCTTCTTCACAGGGTTCATCTGTTTGTTATCTGATTTATCCCTTCATATATTTGAGTGCTGACTACATAGCCACGCGGTTGCTGTTCAGATGTCGCCTGAAGCGAGGGATGAGGCTGTGTCTGTCACACAGGGTCAGTGGCTTCCAGAGCATTCTGCTCAGAGACTCCTTTGGGGAGACGGCAGTGGCTGAGCACTGAGAAGAAGAAAGCTACACACACTATCAGAGCGTAAAATGTGTCATCTTTGTGTTAAAACATATGCCTAACGGCTTGACTTCAGTTTGGTCAGCTTGGTCACGGCTGGAGGCAAAGCACAGTGGTGCCTGCTTTGTGAGAGCCAGGAGAAAGCCGAATTGGACGCCCATCAGCAGGCCTTCTGAACATGTGCCCAAGAGAGTTAAAAGCAGAGGTTGGAAATGCATTTGTGGCCTAGTGAGACGGCAGTGGCACCAGAAAGACGCAGTTATAAAGGCTGTCAAAGGCCCATCAAGGGCTGAGCAGATAAACAAAGCATGACATCACCAATTGAGAAGTAACTCAACCTCAGAAAGCGTGAAGACTGATACATAGCCTCTGGCCTGCTCAGCCCCTATCCAGCCTCCTATACTGTTGAAAAGAAATGAACTCCAACATGGCTTTGGGGATAAATATCCTCCACTTCTTCACCTGTCCCCCAACTCTCAATACCTGCCTCACATGGGCTTAGAGCCCATCTCAACTCCTGAAGTCCCACATGACTGCTGATCCAGCCAATCAAAGCAAGGGCAGGAGATAAGAGTCAGGGTTGTGGATCCTGAGACTCTAGACTTTAATGAGTAAATCAGAGGCAGCTGGACCGGTCCCTCTGCCTAGTCAACCTCTGAGTTGAGTCTGCTGAATGCTCATGTTCAGTTGTGAACTCCCCAGATAAGTGCCTAACAAGCTGGAAACTCAAGTAAGGAAGAGTTTTCCAAACCCCTGTTGGGTAAAGTCCCCAGGTCTATGGGCTGGAGAATGGAAGGCTATGTGACACCTGTGAAGGATCAACTATTACAAGTCACGTCCCCATCATCCAGAGCCCATTGGAAAGCCAAGAAAAAGCTGGCATCCTCGCTTTGACCAACAAAGTGCTGCTTTGCTCTGTGTGATGTCAGACACTACTGTAGACTCTGCAGACGAAACCCTTTCTCTCTCCATGGCAGCTGTCATGTAGATGCTTTTTGAAGGTCAGATGTTCTGAAAAATCGGCAAGCTGATGTCAGTGGGTAAACAGAACCTACTAGACTTCTCCCAGTCTTGGGAAAGCCTGGGCTGCACTGGTGACATGACTGATCAATCTTCCTATATGTGAAGGACATTTCTGTATGTGGAGGCATTTAGGAGTCCTATCCTTAGGAGGAAGTAGTAACTGCAACACCTATGTTGTCATTCCAGCTCAGGTTATGGGAAAGGACAATTGTAGAGATAATTCACTGTCTTCAGACCAACATTGGAAGATAGAATCACTGTAGACCATCAGTGGTCTCATTATACAACCAGTCTTTGCACAGCCTTCTGCTGCAATGGTTTCCAGATAACTCCCTGTTTCTCTGCACACAGAGAATATGTAAACCATTCCGCATATAACACATAATTCTCCATGTGAATATTTCTTATAGACTGGAAGACCTCTGGGTTGTCATTGAAAACATGGAAAATTATTTTAGCTCCAAATTTTCCAGTTCATTTTACTTCCTGGGATGATTTATAACAGCCCAGACTTCAGTGTGCACTGCAAAGTGCAGGGTATTGTGGTTTTAACTCATGCTTGCCAAGAGATGGGTGGGAGCAACTGAGTCTCTTTTCTCTTTTCCCTTTGCCTTAAAGGGAGCAAAGTTATAGGTATCTGCCCGAAAATTCTGCTGCTAATATCACAGGCTTTATGCAAACCCCAGAAGATGAAGGTGCCCTGATGAGAGCCACACCTACAGTGGGAGCTAAGCCCATTGCTGTTGATGCTACAAGATTCCCTCCAATTCTCTAGGAGTGGTAAGAATACTCTGGTGTGTCTTCCTTTCCTGTGGCCCTCTTATGCAGACTTCTCCATGGTTCTGAGGTCAGCAGATTGGTAAATGTGAGCTGAACACTCACAAAGAGAAAGGCCAGCTAGACAAACCTGTGTGCATGACAATTTTTAATTCAGTCTAATAGACTGTGACAAATATCTCTGCTTTGAACCTGCCATTCCTGTGGTGAGCCCACGGTATCATACAGTAAATGTACAGCTGACAGATCTATTAGACAAGTCCAATGGGAATCTGATCCTGTGGAGGACCCATATTTTGCAGAGCTGCAGGAACACTTGTCTTTTGGATTAGTCACTGTCAAATCTGTAGAAATCTTGTGAAATCTTGCACATACAGATCAGCTATCATTAAAACAAGTTGATATTGTAGAGAAATAAGTACTTGTTTAGTCTCGACATAATTTGGGCAAAGGTGGAACCATTTGGCTAGTTCATTTTTGTTAGACTCTAGGATCTCTTAAAATATTTTCTCCAAAAAAAATAAACACAGAGAAGTTAAAAACTGTAAGTATTCAATTTAAGTATAAACCATGTGCGACATCTGGATTTGCCAAAAGGTAACCACATTTTCTGTGAATTATCCAATTTACAGACTGAAAGGGGCTTAGTGGAGAACTCAGTGTTTAGTGGTCATGAGATTCCTAACTCAAAACCTGCCCAAAATAAACCACAAAATCTCTACTAATAATCACCACATTTGTAAGCCTGCGCGTGCACTATGCATATAGGCAGAAGAAGTAGCTAAATTAACTGTCATGTGTCTTTACCCTTGGGTGGCTGGGTAGATGCTGCATATGAGGCAGGAGACTGAAAGTCCTGCTTTGCCCATCTGCCTTGCCCAGGACAGAAGACCACCAAAGGGATTCTTTTCAGGCTTTTATTTTAGCCCTTGGGTTGTATCTTCGCCTCTGACTTCTAAACCTGCCCTGAGCAGCAGGGTGATGCTCTGAAAGTGACCCGGCAAACTTGGCTTGTTCACCTTTCCTTCTGTCTCTGTTGATCATTCATCTAACCCTTCATACAAAGAAGTGCGAGGCCAAGAGAAGTGGACTCATGAGTTCGGGCTCACGACCTGCCTGCCTGGTTTCTCTGCACGCAGGCGAGGTACTCTTGCACATCCTCCGGGGATCCCAAAATGAGGGGGACTCGCTGGTGAATACTTTCAGGCTTCACATCCAGGACAGGCTGGGTGCCTGTGGTTGCTATGCCTCCTGCCTGCTCGATAATATAGGCCACGGGATTGCATTCATACAGGAGCCGGAGCTGCAGAAGAAAAAAAGGACAGGGCATACATTTTTAAAATGGCCAGACAGCCCAAGGTGTGCCCCTAAATACTGAGAGCAGCGTGAACTGCTAGCTGTCTGTGTGACTCCTGAGCATGAATGAAACATGATTAATGAAAATTCAGAGACAGAAATTAGAGTTCACCCTAAAGACCTGAAAGGCAAAGCAAACAGCCACTGGCTCCTATCTCAACCTCAGTCTCAAAATGGTGATCCTACCTCCTGGAATCTCAGAATGAGACTGTGTCTGAGAGCTGTCTCCTCCCGTTTTATATTCCTCTCTAGGGCTAGGATTAAAGGTGTTCACCATTAGAATAAAAGGCATGCATCACCTGGTATCTATAGCAACTAGTGTGGCTACTGGGATTAAAGGTGTGTGTTACCACTTTCTGGTCTGTAAAGCTGACCAGTGGGGCTGTTTTACTCTCTGATCGCCAGGCAAAGTTTACTTGTTAAAATACAATTGAAATGCCACTACACAGGAGTGTTTCTCTGGGCCATCAGCCCATGGGAGCCTGATGTATGAGCTGGTATCCACCTATGGGTACCATGGACTGGTAACCTCTCAGGAGGCACCACCGGCCCAGTGAATCGGAAGCAGCGCATCTCTCTGTCTGGTAACACTATGCCTATGCTGCCTCCTTGGTTTTTCCATCTGAATAGAAGGTTTTATTCTGAATTCCCGTGTGGAGCTCAGGGTACATGCAAACCCTTCGAGAACAAGCGCAAAGACCATGCTTACATTGTCTCTGTGAAACAGACTGATTCCCTGGGGGTCAATAATCCATGGTCAGTCAGTGCTGCTGATAAAAATCAGACACAGCCTATGAAAGCCTGTGACTCTAGAGAAAGTGAGAGATGAGCACACGACTACAGAAGTGGGAAATGACCTTGTGACTGCAGCAAGCAATGGGCCTGAGGCCAGAGGAGCAGAGGGCTCGTAAGACTTGCCCTTCTTGGCCACATTAGCCTGTTCTTTCCCAAACCTACTGCTGCTTCAAAACTTACTCAGAGGAACAAATGTATTTCTCTTCCTCTGAGCTCCGAAGGAAACACGTGATCAGGAGCGGTCCTGTAGCTACAACAGTAGCAAAAGAATCCCAATAGCTCACTGACTGTCATGGCAGCCAGTGGACACAGGAAGTTACCTTGCCCTTAGGACTTTTCTGGTTGGCTGGGTACATAAAGATTCCTCCATAGACCAGGGTACGATGCACATCAGCCACCATAGAGCCCACATACCTGGCCCCGTAAGGTGCACTGCCATCCTATAGGACAAAAAAAAGGAAGAGATGAAAACCACCAGCCCACATACCTGGCCCCATAATGTATACTGCTACCCTATAGGATAAAAGAAGGAAGAGATGAGAACCACCCAATTTAGCATAGATGAGATCTTGCTGGTAAACTCAAGGTAAAAGGGGAGAGGATGAAGGATGAGGAAATGAGGGAATGGGAAGGTAAAATCATGGAAGGGATGGAATGGAGGAGCAATGATAGAGATATCTTGATAGAGAGAGCCATTATGGAGTTAGGAAGAAACCTGGTGCTAGGGAAATTCCCAGGAATCCACAAGGATGACCCCAGCTAAGACTAGCAAGAATGGAGAAGGTGCTGCTAAGTTAAACAAACATAAAGGTATCTTGACTTCTAAATTTAGGTCTAAGCATTTGTAGCTTTGGAAAAGAGGTTCTGCTTTTGTTTCCACTGAAAATGAGAACCTGTGGATTCCTTCCAGGTTAATGTGGCTTGATGGAACATCCCCCAAAATCAAATGTCTCTCTTCAGTCAAAAAATTCAAAGAAACAACAATAATATACATAATAAAGATTTTCTGTATATTTTCTATCTTTACATGCCTTATTTTTCTTCATTACTTTTTAATATTTATTATTTTTCTGTTGAAATATGGAGCGGCGGGGCTGCATCCCCAACACCCCGGCCACTTGGCTAGCTTATGCCCGAAATAACAACACACAAACTGTATTCATTTAAGAACTGCTTGGCCCATGAACTCTAGCCCTTATAGGCTAATTCTCGCACCTAGACTAGCCCATTTCTAATGATGTGTGTAAGCACCCCAAGGTGCGCTTACCGGGAAGAGTCTAGCCTCCGTCCATCCTGGTGTCTCTGCTCCAGAGAGCAGAGTTGTCGAGTCTCTCCAGGAGCAGAGCAGAGTTTGACTTCACTTCCTCTTCCGCCCAGCATCCTATTCTGTTTATTCCACCCACCTATGTTCTAAGCTATGAGGCCAAGCAGTTGGTTTATTATAATTAACCAATTACCTTCCTCCATCAATTTTTACTCATTTAATCTATGACTGTCTGTATTCTTTCTTCTCTCTCTCTAAGTCCAAGTTCATTTATCCAACACTGCGACCCATTTAGAGATCTTCATCTGAATCTGTCTTTATTATATATCTGTAATCATTTTCTGACTAGGGAGCCTTTTTTTTAATGCTAAGAGGGCTAGGACCAACTCCGCAGCCCTGCCTGTTGGCTCTGAGCAGTCCAATATGGTGGAAGCATGTTCACCGCCTCTGCGAGCCAATCTCATGGCCTCAGCTCCAGGAATGCAGAGGGTGTAAATTGCCCTTAAGCAATCTGTAACACACTGCTCACAGACCCCATTTAAGTGCACCTTAACCACACCAGCTCCCTGCTCTTGTCCCAGGCTGTCTCCACTCACCTCGGGGAATTTCTTCTTCTGCACGTACTCAGTGGTGGCAGCATCAAAATACTTGGCATAACCCTCATTGAGGCTAAAAATTTTCCCTTTCTTCTTTATCTTGATGTCTTTTTCCACCAGCACAAATTCTCCAAGAGCCTGGAGCAATAAGAGACTTCAGAAAGGTGAGCCAGGCCAGGGAAAGGAAGCTAGCAGCATACCACACAACAGTCAGGAGATACTAGAAGATAATAGCCTTCTGGGAGAAACTTGGGCTTCCCTGGGGCCATCTGGAACCTGCCATGTGGTATTTTCATAAGTGATAGGAAGAATAAAATTATATGTACAAGCAACAATGGAATAAGAAATAAAACAGATCAAAGGAAAGAGGCCATGATAATTTTTCCTTTATGAGGATTTTTTGTCAATGTCATTTCTAAGCAACCTATCTGTTAATCCCCAGGTTCTCTTCCCCATTTTAATATCTTCAGGGCACCATCTAGATGACACCTCATCCAGAACAAACCTCTTCCTCCTCACATCCCCCTTAGATCACCAAACAAGTGTCTTAATAAGCCCATCCAGCTCCTTTCCCACAAATCTTCCTCCTTGTCAAAGAAACCCAACTTCATTTTATTCTAAGTACCGTGTCTTCCTTGTTCAAAGCCTGTAGCTTCTGGCCATCACTCAGTCATTATGTGCGTCTTTACTTCATGGCAGTCTGATGCTTTAGTTCACTTCTTTTATTTGTGTGTGTTCATGTATGTGTGAGGTGTATTCATGTGTGTGCATACCTGTGTATTCATGTCTATGCATTTGTGTGTACAGAAACTATGCAAAAGGAGACTGAGTGTTCTCACCAAAAAGAAAGAAGAAATGTTTGAAGGATATATTAACATTATTTAAACATTGGCAACCTTACTTGGGACCCACTTGATATAAACAATTTTGTGTCTTTAATGTGTCAGTTAAAATAAATTTATTTATACAAAACATTACATGTTTTTCATGATATAGTTCTCTAATTCCAAAATCAAGTGCTCAAAATGATCAAAAAAATCATTCGAAGGAATAAGAATTCAAACACAGAAGCCCATGGAGTCCCCAAGAACAAATGCGTTCAGCACCTACCGGGTCCAGCATGAAGAGATCCACTCCTTGCCCTGTGGAAAGAGCCACCAGGGTTGCACTGCCATAGAGCGCGTAGCCAGCAGCCACAATATTGCGGCCAGGCTGCAGGGCGTCCTTCTCGGAAGGCTCATCCTCTGTGGTCTGTGGAAAAGAAGAAGAAACCTTCACCAAGAACAGCCTCACGAAACCAAGGTTCCAGCGGAGTAGCCAGCAGAAAACAGGAGAGCTGTTCTTGGGTCTCTCTGAAGGTTGCCTCCTGTCAAGAGCCCTGGAAGATGCTCAAGCCGTGCCCTTTGTCACCGCCACAAGCCATGCCCTTACCCACTACAATGATCTTTACTCAGCAGCCCTGCAAGGTAGACAACATTATTATCTCCACGCTACAAATGAAGAGTTTTGTAATTGAAGTCGGTAATCAAAAAGCTCACACAACATCATGTAGCATGTTGTGGTGAAATATTTCAGTTGATAGAAACTTAGAAGCCATGAGTACTTCCTCCTCGGCGTGTTTTTCACATGTATGTGTGTGCATGGATAGAAAATGTGTGTGTATGTGAATACACGCGTGTGTGTGTGTGTGTGTGCAGACACGTAGAGACCAGAGGATAACCTCAGGCTTATTCAGTTCCTTTGAGACAAGGTCTCCCTCTGGTCTGGACCTCTTCAATTAGACTACAGTGATAGTCAACAAGCCCTAGGGATCTGTCTGTCTCCACAGCCCCAGCACTAGGATTTCAAACACATTCCACCACACCTGATATTTCTGTGTGGGTCCATGGGGCTGCTCTCAGGTCTTCAGTTTTGTAACTAATACACGTTTACCTACTGACTGTGGTCCCAGACCCAGAACCAGCCCTGTCATTCTGGTTTTATGATTTAGTATTCCATATACCCAATGGTATAATGAAACATATCTTCTTCGACACCCTACCACACCTACTCTGGTGTGTTTAAAGTGTACTTTTCTTTTGAAATATCATTTGAGGAGGCCCATGGTTATCTGGACTGGCCATCACGCCTTACTTTATTTAAAATTTAAGGCAAAATTTCTGTGTCCGAGTCCATCTAAATTCGAACACAATGGCTACATAATACTCCTTTGGTTCCAACACAGTTCGTCTCCAGATGTTAACAGTTGCAATGATGGAGTTGGAGAACCCATGTGAATTAACATCACGCCATTACTGACTCTGTGAGTTAAGCCGAGTTAACTCTCCTTCCCTGTCCTTCCACTGTTCCTCAGTCAAAAGGTGACAGTATTATCTATACCCACTTCCTGGGACTGAGGCAAAGGCCAGTCCAGATATGGCGGTTGTCAAGACAACACATCTGGGAAGACAGGACCTCAGTTAGAGAACTGCCTCCATCAGATCCTTATGTGGGCGTGTCTATGGGATGTTCTCTTGACTGCTAACTGATGGAGGAGGACCCAGCCCGCTGTGAGTGGCACCACCCCCAGGCAGGTGAGCCTAGGTTTTATAAGGAATATATTAAGGCAAACGAGAGGAGTGGGCTTCATTTCCTATCTCCAGGTTGTTGTAACCTGCTGGCCTGGCCTGTCACCTGGGTACCCTGTTCCTTTAAGAGACAAGCCCCGCCCACTTCAATCCTCCTCCCCTTCTTCTGAAGAGGCAGCTTCTGCCTCTCTTCCTTCCCCTTATCCCCTTCCCCCCTCTTCTCTTCCTCTCTCTCCCCTTCTCCCCAGCCCATAGCCCTTACTTTTATGCCATTCCCAACACCCACTAAATAAAGCCTATACCCAAGCTCTCTCTGCATGGTGTATCTGTCTGTCTCCCACACACCATGGGACCCACATCATGAAATAACACAGGGTCCTACCTTGGGTTCCTATCTTAACTTCCCTGGGTGACAGACTGTAAAGTGTAAGACGGAATGAACCCTTCCCTCCCAAGTTGCTTTTGGAAGTCCTGCCATTTTGCCCTCCCCGGAGACGCTAGGAGAAGGTAGATGGAGAGTGGAGAACCCTGGCAGGGGCTTGCTATGTTTCTGGAGCTGCCTGTAGTGTTGTGTCCAGTGAGTGGAGGAAAAGACAGGCCTCCAGGCTCAGCTGTCAGTCTCAGAACTTTCTGGAAAGATGCCAGCTTATCTACTCACCTTTCTGTAGATTGCAAATATGGTTCCAATGGAGGCCAGGCAGTCAATGTTCGAAGATCCATCCAGGGGATCAAAGCAGACCACATACTTCCCCTAAATCACAGAGAAGAGCACCCAATCAGCAGGCCCTCCCATCACCACAACGGCATGTGACCGATATCTACACTAACCAGAGATTTAGACCCATGGACCCACCATTTCCTCGTTCCCGAAAGCCACTGCTTATGGGCATAGCTCCACAGGTGTGTGTGATGTGCTGGAAAATGCACTAGGGATCACGCACTCAGGTGGGGGAACTGACGTTCAAGCTCCAAAACACGATACACAGGCAAACACGCACACAGGTGTGGCAAGTGCCGTGTGCATAATTTAAGCAGGTGTGTGGGTAGAAGGCAGGCAAAGCTAACATCTGAGGATAGACCTGGCCAGGAATTATAGACCTAGCCAGGAAAGCAGGTACATGAAAAACTAGGCAGAAGAATGCCAGGCAGGCAGATCTTCGACTGTTCCTGACATAGATAGTAGGTTAGGATACAATCGAAATCTCACACGCAGGAGTGATAGAAACTGGTAGAGAGGGTTGAGAGCCATACCAACTGAAATTTAAAGCTGAAGATATCAGATGTGATGTGGGTTATGTCAAATAGGTAAAGGGCTTAATAAATTTGGCTTTACTCTATCTTCTCAGTTCTTCCATTTACAAAGAAACCATCACCATCACCTCCCTGGCCCAGGTCCAGTGTGTGTGACAAGGACCAATAGGTCAGCACAGAACACAGCTTTTTGTTTCTCTTTTGCTGTCATAAAACACTCTGGCCCAAACCAGTCTTGGGCAGAAAGAGTTTAACTTACACCTCCAAGGTCACAGTCCACTATCAAAGGAAGCCCAGGCAGGAGCCCAAGGCAGGACCTGAAGCAGAAACACGGAGGAATGCTGCTTACTGACTTGCAATCCTCATGGCAGGTTCAGCCTGCTTCCTTACCAACCCAGGACCCCCTTCCCAGAGAGGGCACAGCCCACCATAGGCTGGCCCTCACACATCAACGTTAAAGTAAGAAAATGCCCACAGGCTTGCTCATGAGCCAATCTGATGGCGGTAGTTCCTCAACGGTGGCTCCCTCTTCCCAGGTGACTCTAGTTGGGGTCAGGTTGACAAAAACTAACCAGAACAATATTGTGATTGAATGTTGGCTGCATTTTTGGCCACTAGAAACTTCACTCTTTAACAAATAGTTGTGAATTTGGTGAATGTAAGCCTTCTTCCTGCACCGGATAACTCTGCCAAGAGCATGGGATCATCATTAATTGTTCCCTGGACTGGTCTACCTCCTCCGACGATTCCCAGTCCTCTTGAGGACATGTGTAGTGAAGGCCATAGCTAAGAAATAGTGAGGGACTGAATCAGAGAGTATGTATAGATAGCTCTTCCCCAAAAGAAGACTAAGATGCCAAGGCAAGAAAATCCCAGGAAGACTAAGCAAGATAACTACTCTCTCATCCCAGTAGCACCATCTACTGACGACGCGGGGCACTGCAGTCCACCGGGGACGCACCCTCTTCTCCTTGGCTGTGATGACTGCCTCTTTATTCTCTTCAGAGACTAGAACACAGGTGCTGTAGGAGGACTGGAGCATGTTGATGACCAGGGAATTGGATAACACGTCCAGTTTCTTCACTTCGTCTCCAGTCATGTTCACGCTCCCTGCAATTCCGTACCTGAGAAGACAGCGTGCATTAAGTCATTGGAGGAGTCATAACTCCAGTAAAGAGTGCCCAGGGTCCAACTCAACAGCATACCCACTCTCCTTCCGTGACTCTGCCATCTCCAAATTATAAAAATATAGGGAGTGTGCTATGACTCAAAGAACTGGCACTCAATATGACTTCCTTTACACCTTGGAAAATCGTCATATTTCCTTAGTCTCCTAGGGAGATTGACAGAATTCAGCCTCACGAAAATGCAAGCCCCTGCTTGGCGCTTAAAGCTAGAGAGGATGGGAGAGCCCCTAAATCCCACCCATCGTGATAACTAAAGATGTCGTAGCTTTTCTACGCTGGAGCACCAAGCTTCAGCCTTAAACTTCCCCCAGAGTCTTATGCCTCAGAACAGTAATCAACAACCATCCGCTCTCATGCCTCACCTGTTCAGGGTGTTCCCAATAATAGCCTCCATCTCACCTCACTCTTTAATTGTATTGTCATTTGAAACAAACCAGGTTCATCTAGGAAGAGGGAACCTCGATTGAGGTTCACGAGATCGGCCTGTGGGAGTGTCCACCTGACATTTTCTTTATTACTGACTGATGTGGGGGCCAAGCCAACTGCGATGTGCTGTCACCCCTGAACAGGAAGTACTGGTTTCTATTAAAAAAAAAAAAAAAAAAAAAAAGAAAAGGGGCTGAGTAAGCCACGGAGAGAAAGCCAGTAACAAGAGGAACGATAAAATCGGGTTATTTTGCATCAGGATCACAGCCTCCTGTGCAATAAGGAGCCTTGGGGCAGCTGCTGCTGGAGAATAAAGAACTGGACAAATGTCCAGCCTGCAGCCCATAGGCCATGTGCATCCGAGGGTGGCTATGAACGTAGCCATCTGTCGACCACAGTGCGCTGTCACCGTGCCAAACACCTGGACACACCCACACAGGACAAAGCCAGGACACCTGCAGTGCCTGTCTCCTCAGCTGTGGCTACTATCCTCTGTGAGGCGCGTGTCCAGGGGCCTACGGCCCAGACTAAAACCATTTCTAGGGTGGTGCCTGCCACCTAGTGGTCAATCACCACATAGGCCAGGCTTCAAATTTCTTGCAGTCTGGGCTTGGAATCATGGTAGCTAAATAGGGGCATTTCTTGAGTGTTTACCCCAGGCCTGGCGCTGTGAGAATTGTCATCACAATAGGTTACTAACCCTTACAGCAACCCTGTGAGTTAGAGTGGTAAGTACCTCCCCAGTTCACAAACATGGAGGTCTCAGCAAGAAAAAAAAAACATTCTCCACAGCCAAAAGGTAAGGGAAGCCAAGTTAAATAAAGCACTTAACTATCTAGCCCCTAAGATTCCTTGGTCGGACACTAAACACGGAGAAGTGGTTGCAGCTGGTAGATAAGAGCCCTGCCAAGGCAGCTGTGGTGTTGAGAAGCCTGCCCAGAGGAGCGGTATAAGTGTGGGTGAAAATCCTGACGGGTCAAAGGCAGCCACCCTAATTATAGCAGAGTTGGGACACAGGAGAGGCAGAGGTGCTATCTAATATCACTCAGGGCGAGCATCATGCGTGTAGGCAACTCACATTCTGGAAGCGTATTCTTAAAGGCAGAGTTTGGCCATTCTGCCAAGTGAGGTAACGATACAGTTAAGGGTAGGAGAAGGAGACACGCGTCTTTAACGTGGATTTCACGACCAGTCCTTAACAGTCATATACTGAACTCGTTAATGGCTTGATGATGGCATTTATGATATTAACACTGTCACAGTTTGGGGATTAAAGGTGCCCCACTGTTAAGAATAAATATTCAAATGGGTGGAATCTGTTGGCTCTTCATTTGGGGGTTTTCCCACCCCACCCCATCCCTTCAGCTTCCAAGAGAGCCTTCACTGGAATTACTGCAATCAAAACAGAAGCCCAAAGGAAGTTGGTTTCTCTTTATCATGGTTTAAAACCAGAGCCCTGGCTGTGGCCCCCAGCAGCTCCAGCATGAACTTGACCTCATTCTGCAAAAGAGAACCAATCGGAGACATTCTGCTCTGCCTGCCCCAGCCCAGCATGTCCAGATTCTCATACACCGCATGAAAATGAGGAGAACAGACTCCTTCCACGACAGCCAGGGCCCTGTAAATCTGTCCTGGCGACCTCTCCCTCCCACCCTGCCGGCAGAGGTCACGACAGCCAAACACTTGTACAGGAAAACGGCACCAAACACACTTTAAAGTCCCAGTAAGAATCTGTCCGTGTAAATATAAGTCATGAGAATTCAACATAGGTTTGGGGGCAACAGATGTTATCATTATAATCAGTGGTCATAGGAAAAATCCCACTTTTCTCCATAGCTTCCCACTAAGCATTTTCCCCTTTTCTGGCGAAATATGCCAAAGGCTGCCTTATCAAAGCAGACACAAAGGATTTAAATGCAGCATCCTTGGGGTGCAAAAGGCAAATTAGCTTTGGACCGGGTTTCTACTGCCGGCAGCTGTGGGTCCCACACCCTGGCCCGGGCCTGGGGCTCTGGGCAGCTGTGCCTGCGCGTGCATGCTCTCCGGGACTCACAGGTTAGCCAGGCCAGCCTTGCGCACAGCCGAGGAGATGGCTTTGATGGCAGTCAGCATGGAGTTGAGCAGCTGTGTGAGCTCCCCAGTCCCTTTGGCCTGCCGCCCTTTTTCCATAACGTAGCGGGTCAGGGTGAGCATGTCTGTCTCAAAGGGGCTTCTGTCCGTCATTGTGGCAGGTGAGACCTCAAAACCTCCTTACAGGAATCTTTGCTTTCTGGGGCAGCAGCCTTGCAGCCTGCACGCTGGAGAGACACCGTACTGACTGTGCCAGGGCCCAAGGGAAAAGGGCCCCAGCCCACGTGACTCGGATAGCTGGACAAGCCCTCAAAGAAACTTCCCTGGCCTCCCTGATGTGTGGCAGCTGGCACAGCGCAGTAGGCAGGCTGTAAATAGAACAGCCCTGCTGGGAAGGACTGCCTCATTCTCTATGTGCGCGCGCCTCTCTTTGAAGATCCCAAGAAGCCATGCTCAGCCACAGGTGAGAGGAGAGAAAGCCAACTAATAAAAATGACTGACAAATTCCTCTTATGTGGACACAAAAGTGTGCTCTGAAGATCGCTACCGCAGAACCTCATTGGGATTCCCAGAGAACAGATTGGCAATACTTTATCTAGGGCATAGGTCACATAACAAACTAACAGCAACCCGGGAGGACTGTGCAAGGGTTCTTTCCGGTTTATTTCCGCTAAGCATGGACAATAGGAGGGATGTTCATGGGAGGTACCCAGATCTGGAAGATAAACATGACATTCCTAACAACGTATCTAGTCCCAGGGTCGATTTATCAGTGTATCTGAATTTTTATTTTAAAAAGTATTTAACTGAAAAGAAACATCAGGACTGAAAGAAACACAGGTTCTCAGCTTCACAGCACTGGCTGCTCTTGTGGAGAATCTGGGTTTGAAACCTAGGCCTACTTTGGTGGTTCATAACCATCTCTAACTCCAATTCCAGAGAGGGTCCAATGTCCTTTTCAGACATCCAAGGGCACCAAGCATGTCAGTGGTGTGCACACATACATGCAAGCAGAACACTCATACACATAAAATAATCTAATAAAAATGTTAAAGAAGCACTTTTTTAAAGTGCCCTAGAAAGAACTGTGCTTCAAGCTGACGGCGTTCTGTTTATGTGATAGCCTCGTCTTCTCTGACTGCAGACAGACCAGGCTCTGCGCCCCAAGCTGGCTGCACCTATCTGGGCAACTTGGGGATGTTTCTAAACTCTGGAAGCCTCAGTTTCCTCAGGAATCAAGATAACAGCTTGTAAGAATTAAAAATCAGTCGGTAGGCCTGGTATCACACTCAGTGTCTTAGAAACCTGTGCCCTTACAATGTTCTAGTGCACCTAGAACTATAAGCATGCATATAAATAATGTCAATTTTCTTCACCCACTTGGAGAGCTGAGGAAAGAGAATTCCAAGTCTGGGTAACCTATCAAAACTCTGTGTCAAATACACAAATCAGCAACACTGAGGACTTATACATTGCCCACAATTTTATATCTTCCTTCAGTAATTATTTCATTAAACTGTGTTTAGTTACAAGTCATAGAAAATTCAGAGTAATTTGTGCATGTATTTCTTTTTAATTTTGCTTTTCTCAAAGACCATGGGTTTGCCAGTCTGTGGCTATGACATCCATTAAAGTAGACAGTTTCCTTTAAAAGCCCCATTCTGGGGCTGGATGACTGGGTAAGTTGACGTGCTTGCCCCACCAGCCGAGGACCTGAGTTTGAATTCCTAAGCACCTATGTTAAAACCAGACATAGTGACGTGAACCTGTAATCCCAGCTCTGAGGAGAAAACAGCAATGGGACTTTGTTGGCTAGCCAGTCTAATCAAATGAGGAAGCTCTGGCTTCGGTGAGAAACCCTGGCAAAAAATAAGGGGAGACACTCGATGTCCGTTTCTGGCCTATACACATGCTGCCTTTAAATGGTAGAAGTTCCAGCAGCCTACATGGCCTGTGACGGCAGCTGCTGACCTTTGCAAAGGCCAAAGCTTTCTGGGGCACATGACAGAGGGGAAACTTAAAGAGCAACTGTGGTGACGGTCCGGAGGCTGGGTGACAGCTCATATGTATTTCAGGACTGCTGACTTATTAGTGGCAGAGTTGTTGGTGACCTGGTTGTGTTCCCTGAAAAACGCTCACAAGCCTAAGGAGGTCAGGACAAACGAACCCTGGAACGGGCAGTCTTGCTCTTGGGGCAAGGCCGTCCATCTAGAGACCTGAAATACGATTCTGGAATGTTGTCTGAGGACCTTTCCTGTTGGCAAAGCTGCTTTACTTAATCCTATCATGGGATTCCCAACACGATTTTGTCACGGAAGCCCAGCAACCCTGTACTTAGCTCCTTTGGGGAAGCCACTCAGTTTCTGAGCGGTCTGTCAACTAGCTGGTGCTCACCCAGATACAAAGGAGGCTTCTTGGAGGTCCGGGAAGGTGGGGTAGAGGACAGCTGCCCTCACAAATATAGTGACACGTGACGAAACACATTATTAACGTGTGCCTTTTCCCCTGCACCTCTGTTCCACCTCCACCCTCCCCACCACAGTTTGTGGAGGCACAGGGTCACCTCCTCCACCTCAGCACTTCATGGAAACCAAGAGGCATCCCAAGAAAGAGGCAGCCTTTGAAGAGGACAGCCATACAAGGGAGGAGTGCTCTGGGCTGTCCCGCAGAGACTACATATTACATGGTAGGAACACACTTCCTAGGCTTGCAATAAAAAGTCACAGAACCAGATTACTTAAAAAACAGAAATGTTCAATTGGGGAGATGTTTCATGAAATGGGTTTGTAAAGGGGCTGGCACGCATGCATGAGAACCTGAGTTCCAACAACAGCACCCATGTAAAAGCCAGATATGTCAAATCCCATCGCTTAAGAGACAAAGGCAAAAGTAACTATTCCAGGGACTCCTTGGCTGGCCAATCTAACACTCAGTGAGCTCTAGGTTCAGTGGAAAATGTTGTCTCAAAAAATAAGGTGGAGAGCATTTGAGGAAGATACCCAACACCAACTTCTGACCTCCATATGTGTGCATACCACATGTACATACACACACACACAAATGTGCGCACACACATAAACATGTGTCGATACACATAACACACCCAAAAATCCAGGAATTTTTCTATGCTATGTTGGAAGCCAAAAGCCCAGAAGTAAGGTGGCAACAAGGCTATGTTTTCTCTGAAAGCTATGTGAAGAGTCTTTTCTTGCCTCCTCTGGCTTCTGATGCATTCCTTGGCTGCCATGGCTTATGACGTCACTCTGGTCTCTGCCTCCACTATCATGTGCTAAGATGGTTGTCGACTACATCGGGAATTAACTAATTCCAAACATCTGGGCGCACCTGTGAGAGCTGTTTCTACATTAGATCATTTGAGGTGGGAGGCCCTCCCTGAATCTGAATCCTTTGAGGTCAGAAGACCCCCCCCCCCACCAATATCTGGTCCATAACTCCTGCTGGCAGCCCACTTAAAAGGACATGTAAGGAGGAAAGTTTTTGCTGTTCGCTTGGCTGCCCTTGTTCTCACTGGCAAGTCCATCAATCCTGCTGAGCCATCGTTGTTCTGGATCTGTTCTTGGCTCAGGGCTACAAACAGAGAAAAATTTGGATGTACTCAGGATACAACTAGGCATTCTTGAAAAGCATTCCATTAAATAAACTCACATCTCAGTCAAAAGATACCAGGCAGTTTGGTCAGCAAACAAAAGCAAATCCAAGACTTATGATTGAAACAACTGTTCTATTGGAAGAATATGGAATTGGTGAAGTGTTCACAAGTTAAAAAAAAGCACATTTTACACACACACACACATGAACAGCTCACACAGGGTATAGGGTTCCTAACACCTGATAAAACTTCCCACGATCTTGAACTTCTGATCCAGAAAGGGATGAACCATGTGCAGAATAGACTGTGTGCCAAGCAGGTATATTTCTCACTGCACTACATCTGCCCAGGACCAGCTATGACAGGTCCTCTCAGGAAAGTTCCTGATGCAAGAATATCTGCTTGACACACAGTCTGTTTCTTTAAATTCAGTTCTTATGGCCAATCGTTTCCATTATGACAACTAGACCCTCCCTAGAGATTAGACGGCCTTGTTGTAAAAGTCACTCTTGCATATAAAGCACCATTGAATAGTAACATAAACTGTCATTTTGTCTTGGGTGATTATAGACACCTGCAGGAGGTGGAGAAGCTAGACACTAATTTCTAGGATGGCAAAAACGGCCAGGACAGAACAGGACTGCGCATATAAGAAATGATGTTAACTCAGTTTAGTGACCAGGATGTCTGGTTCATCCCCCAGCCCTATCTATCACTTATAGGCTGGAGACCTTCAGCTGGTTTCATTAACCCTCAGTCCTCCATTCTGTCATGGATAAAATGAACCCAGCATAGCATTATACTCGTGCAGCTGTGGTGGAGATTAAATGATTTGCCTAATATTCTGTTGACGCAAAGCACAAAAAAATTATAAAGGAAGAATGTGTTTATTTCTCCTTCACCTGCTCAAAATACATATCACCTGCTATAATGGCATTATAGCATGCAGCTGCATTGCAAAGCGCTGAACTGTGAAACTACCCACACTGCTAGGTCTGTTGTTACACGGTCAGAATGGGGTACAACACACAGTCAGAATGGGGTAGTGCTGCCTGAGGTCGCAGGTCCAGATAAAAGGCTCTGCTTTGGGTCAAGGGCGAGGTCAGTCTTCATTTGGCTGCGTGCTTCTTGTAGATCTCCAGGAACTCCTGTACATCTTCAGGGGACCCCATGATGACTGGTGCCCTCTGGTGGATGTCAGTGGGAATGATGTCTAATACAGCTTCCTTGCCCGTGGTGGCGATTCCTCCAGCCTTCTCCATTACGAAAGCCATAGGGTTACACTCATACAGTAGTCTCAGCTGGAAGACAAGACCAGAGACCAAGGTCTTCAGGCAGAAGGTGTTACCATCTGGGGGGGGGGGGGTGTTCTTCTATTGTAAAGCTCTGCAGAGTTGGTGGGAGTTTCCATGGTAACGGAGTCTCTCTCTCTCTCTCTCTCTCTCTCTCTCTCTCTCTCTCTCTCTCTCCCTTCCTTCTTCCCTCGGTCCCTCCCCTTGTCTCTCCCTCTCTCCTTCTCAGTTAGGAAAGTTCTCTCATGCCCCACAATGCATCTGAGACAGAACCATTAACTATTTGGTTGAATAAAACCATTCATGGAGCCAGAGCTAGTCAACCACCTGATGCAAACATGAGGCAGACCACCTGGATCTGGGACAGAGTGACATTTTTGGCAGTACTCTTTACAGCCAGAGACTGGACTTAATGAGTGATTCCGTGTGTGTTGGATGGAGCGCTGTCTGTTCTTAAGGCTTTTTTTTTTTTTTAAATCCACAGTGGTGTCTGACTGCAGACATCTGGAAGGCAGACTGGCTCCTTCAAACAGTGTACTATTGTCTGCAGCCCTGTGCATTGCTCTTTCAAGCCACCTAATGCTCCAGGGTTGGGACTTTGTCTGCCGTATATCTTGGTATTTGCTTTTGAATATTAATTTTTTATTGGGCACATTTTCATGCAGTTGGCCTGTGGAGCAGACAGACTGCACTAGTATTTCCTGCCTCTGTTTCCATATGGGAATCAAGGCCAGACTTGAAAACGGGGAGGCACCTCCACATTTCTGGCAAAGAAAAAAGAAAGTAGATCACTTGAGGAAAGCGTGATGAAGCAAGCTGACTGGATACTTCTGGGCTGTCAGAGCAAAGCAGGTGTGCTAAGAACACAGAAAACTGCTTCAGTGAAGCAGACACCCTGAGCCATGAGCAGACCCACCAGACCCGCCGTCTCTGTTCCTGACATCCTAAGGGCACTGCTCCTCCTGCTTCTTCTTTCGTATATTAAGAGGTGCCGGGGATGTAGCTCAGTTGCTAAGAGCGCTTGTCTAGCATACACAAAGCCCTGGATTTGATCCTTTGTACTGTGTAAAACCCTGCACGGTGGTTCACACCACCCAGTCTTTAGGAGGTGGACAGAGGAGGATCAGGAGTTCACACAGCCTCCCCGCATGTGAAACTGTCACAAGAGAACGAGAGCTGGGGAAGAGGACAGAATATCTGAAAAGGAAGCATTTTGTCACCTTGTATGAAGAAGCAAAGGGTGTCCCCTGGCCAGCATTAGAAGGCACACCAGCCCTGTGACTTGCTAGAGAGCTGGCCATACCAAGGCCAATACAGTCAGTGGGAAGAATTCCCCTGGGGGCCCTGGTTCCCCCACAGCCTTGTCCCTCATCAGACAACATCACTTTCCAAGTAGCAAATGCCAAGCTCATTAGCGCCTTCTATGTTATGCCCCTTGGGAGTCATCAAAGCAGACCCCTCTCTGCAAAGCGTAGAGATTTGCTATCTTGGTAATGAGACAGGACTATTCCATTTCCCTCTATGAATGGAACCCATTCTGCGCAAGCCAAGCCCTACCCCCCTGGAAGCTCTGAGCGCTTTTAGTCCCCTGCTGGAGTTCCACTGATTCTCTTTTGCTACAGCTTTGGGAAGGCCCTCGTGAGACGTTTTCACATTTTGTTGATCCAGTCTGGACCTGGCCTCAAGTCCAGAGTCTGTCACAGACATTTCAGCAACCACAGGGGACTTCATCAGCCCCGTGACCTTCTACCTAATGCAGTCAAATCCCCCAGGCTGGAGACAAAACCTGCTGCTTCTTGCTCTCTTCCTTGGGGATGTACGTACCTTTCCATTGGGGCTTTTCTTGTTGGCAGGGTATAAAAAGATCCCTCCATACACCAGAGTGCGGTGAACATCAGCTACCATGGACCCCACATACCGGGCACCGTAGGGAGCTGAATTATCCTACAGGGTTAAGAGCAGCAAAGAATTAGAGCCGTGGAAGATAGAGGGTGCCCCCTTCATGTCTCTGATGCTTATCCCATTCCACAGTCACTTCCCAAGTCTCTTACAAAACACCCACTTGGAGCTGAGCAGGACATGAGATGAAAATCCCTGTGGTTGTTTGGATGTATTTGGCCCCTATAAACTCATAGGGAGTGGCACTATTAGGAGGTGTGGCCTTGTTGGAGGAGGCTGGGTGACACACAGTTTCAATCCAGATCTTGAGGCTGGAGGGCACCCCTTTAATCTGGGCCACACCTTCTGTTGGAAGTGTGTCACTGGCTGCACGCTCTCCAGCATGATGGACTGAACCTCTGAACTGTAATCAAACTGCCTCAATTAAATATTTTCTTTATAGGAGTTGCCACGGTCATGGTATCTCCTTATAGTATTGGTAAACCTTAAGACAATCTCATTCCATAGAATAAGAAGGGAATCATGGGGACTTAGTTCCTGAATATCTCCTGGCAGTTCACATTCCAGAATAGCCCCCAAGGAAGTGTGGTTGGTTCCAGACAATACAAAAAAATTTAACTTGAAGGTTGACAAAGACCTTGTCAAGCTAAAGAACTGGGCATGTTTTGTGGGACAGGACTTGGTACAAGCAAAGGTTTAACAGCATGGACGTAAAAGTGCTATTGGCACAGGGCTTGCTGGCATGCATGTGAACAGGGAGTGTGCCTGGGAGAGGAGAGAGAACCCTGCTAGAGAGAAAGCCTGGGGCCAGCTCTGAGGCCCCCAGATGCCATGCTAACATACGGGCTTCATCCTCAGAAAAGGGCAGCAATCCAACACCCGTAGAGAGCCCCTCAACAATCAGTCATTTCTCTTTTTCATATTCACTAACTAGCAACCTCTGTAGTGAGGCACCAAAGCAGTCACTGTCCACCGTGTGTGTGTGTGTGTGTGTGTGTGTGTGTGTGTGTGTATTTGGTGGCATGCAGAAAGGTGTGTACATGTTCTCATGTGCATGGGTTTGTGGGAATGCACATACAGGGGCACACATGAGGAAGCTGGAGGCTGCTGTCTGGTGTCTTCCTCCATCACTCTCCACCTTATGTATTAAGATCCCGTCTTTCACATGAACCCCAGAGCTGTCTGATTTGGCTGTTCTAGCTTACTGCTTGCTCGGAAGCTTCCTTCTCTGCCCCCCTACCCTGGTGTACGGGAAGGGCTCCTATAAGCTGGACCTGGGAGACCAATCTCCAGACCCCATGCTTGTGAAGCAAGAAATTTACCCATTGAATCATCTCCTCTGCCTGATGCTGGCCTCCCTGGTACAACAGACCGAGATCCAACAGGGACATAGGCCTGAAGGTGCAGACCTCATGTGGGAGGTGCTTGGGGACCAAGGGCACCAGAATACAAATGTTTTATTGTTGTAAAGGAGCTCATCTGGTGGACTTTATCGTCCTGAGCAAGCTTGGAGATAAAAAGGAAATAATACTCAGATTTCAGTGTCTCGGAGCAAACACGCCAGCCCAGCACCTAGGTTCAATGGTTTCCACCTCTCTCTCCTTTCGTCTCCAGGATAATTCCCATCAGTAGATTTACTCATAAAGCAAGAGTCCCAGACGAAGTCCAGGCCCTTCTCAAGGCCAAGTGTCCCTTCTTTCCCTCTCAAGGGCTCTCCTCCCACAGCTCAACTCAACGCCACAGCAATCCCACGTGCCTACTCACTCACTGGAGGGAACTTTTTCCTTTGGATGTACTCAGCGATGGCAGGGTCAAAGTCCTTGGCATAGCCCTCGTTAAGGCTGTAGATATTACCTTTCTTCTTGATCTTCACATTCTTGTCCACCAGAATGAATTCTCCAATGGCCTTTGAAACGAGGGAGAAAGGTAAACAGATGACCAGCAAGCTCCCCTGGGCATGAACAAAGCCTGGCCTGTGACCACACCCCATCCCAGGAGCAGTGTCTGCAGCCAAAGGCTCCAGTGGTGAGGGGACAGAGGGAGTAGAAGGGTGCCAGGGTTTATGGGTGCAAATGATTTCCACAAAGCAAGCAAGAAAGTTTACAAGGTCAGACCTGGGAGGGCACAGCTCAAATCCCAATACTAGAAAGGCTGAGGCAAGGGGATTGGGAGTTTAAGGTCAACCTGGCCTATATTTTTGAGACCCTGCTTCCAAAATCATAGAAAGGGGAGGGGCTTATCAGTCCCCGCCCTCCCTGAAGGACTGTTGTCATTGGTGGTTCCTAGGAAGGCCTTTTCCCCACAGTTGTGGTCATTGATAAGTTGCTCATGCCCCTATAAATAGCCCTTGTCCGTGTCCATACAAGCCACCCTATTTAAACTCAGTGGTTCTCAGAGAGGGGAGGAGGGAAGAAAATCGGAGAGGAAGAAAGGTTTCAATGGGAGGGAATGAGGAGAGAAAATATGAAATTGTCAAAGAATGAAAAAGGAAAAACCATTCAGACACAGGGAGGGAGGAAGTATGTGAGACAGAAAACAGTAACTGTGAGAATAAGACTCACTCCTGAGCTCACGGAGGAAATGTTGAGGGGAGGATGGAGTGGGGGGGGGAGATTAGCCACAGTCACACTTCATCACTGCAAGGGAGTCTCTTCTTTTTTACTTTTGTGCTTTTCGGTTCTTATTTCCAAAAATTTGGGCAATCAGTTTATAGGAATATTTTTGTGGAGCCAGAAAAGCAAAACAAATATCTCTGCCTAAAATGTCTAGAAAAGAAACTCTCACAGCGAGGAGCCAGAGCTGCCTGCCGAGCTCAGGTGGCCCGGCTCCCCAGGCAACCATCTTGTACCCAGCCTCAGCCCCCAGTGGGTAAAGAAGAGTCTCCCACATTTGAGACAGGAGCTGTAAAAGCTCATTGAAAGCTGAAGCCTGCTGGAGACCCACGGGTAGCTATCCTAGCAATGACCTCGGCCATCAATGTGCCCTAGAAGGGAGATGAAAGGAAGAAGGAGGCACTTGGTATCTCTCTGGAGTAACCTCGCCTCCATCAGGCCAAAGAAAGCAAGCCGAAGTGTTCAATGAAAAGGAGCCAACCCGGGCAGTTAGCAAGGGAACATTCCAGCTGCTGCGCTGATCCAGCAAATGTCTGTATCTGAGGAGGAAGGGAGGCTCCCCGGTACCCAGAAACCCACCCTTCCACTAGCCTGTCCACGATCAAGAGACAGAGTATTTTTCCCTTTGCGTCTGCCAACTCCAAAGCAGCAGAGAGGGCCCCAGGAGCCGGGCAGGTCGACTGGGAAATCCGGATGGCTGACTTGGCAAACACCAGTGCTCTCAGAAACTGCACCCTTCTCTCAGATTAAACTTCGCTCTGGGCCTGCCCTATTTTCCCTGGGGCCTCAAGCAGAGACTTTAGACTTCTGTTGTCACCCTCCACTTTGGCCTTAGTTTATTTATTAAGTGCCCGTGCTCCCGGGGAGGTGAAAGTGCAGTCGCACTAAGGGTCAAAGATAGCCCAGGCTCTGATTTAAGGCAGTTTGCCACACCTCACACACACTCCCCCATTCCAGAGGGCACCATGCTGTGCTTCATGCCTTGTGTGGTGTGCATGTGGTTTGTTGTTGTCTGTAGAAGGTGGGGGGGGGGGGTGGCTGGAAAGATGGTTAGGCACTGCTGCTCTTGCAGTGATGGGTTTGCAGCACCCATGCTGGATGGCTCACAACCACTGGCGGCTCCAGCTCCAGGGGATCCAACACCCTCTTCTGACCTCCATAGGCACCATGCATTTGGGACACACACACACACACACACAAACTGCGTACAAGCTCAAAGCTACCATCTAGGCACCCAACCTAAGAGATGCCTCACCGGGTCCAGCATGAAACAGTTGACACCACTGTCCATGGCGAGGACCAACATGGTGGCGCTGCCATAGAGCGCATAGCCAGCGGCCACCAGTTCCCGACCTGGCTGCAGAGCGTCCTTCTCGGAAGGCTCATCAGTAGTTTTCTAAAGCAAAAGAGAAAGCATGTCTTTTCATTTTGGTTTGTGGTTCTTTTTTTTTCCAGTTCAACATCAACAGGATGCATGGCAGGGATCTCTCAATGCTTGCTCCTCAACCATCCTATGCTGTGACCCTTTAATACAGCCCCTCACGCTGTGGGGACCCCCAACCGTAGAATTACTTTCACTGTTACTTCATAACCATAATTTTTCTACTGTTGGGAATCCTAACGCAAATATGTGCTATGCAGGATATCCAATATGCGCCCCTTGGAAGGGTCTTGACCCACAGGTTGAGAACCTCTAGGGACCCCATGCAGCATCCCAAAGGTTGCCTCCTGCCACACAACAGTAGTGTTCTGATCCTATCACTACCACAGCCTTCCTGAAAGACCCCCAGCTTCCTGCATCAAGATCCTTTTTCCCAATCAACATCCCCTTCACATCTTCCTAATTAAATATTCCCTCGTGCCTCCATTATCGCTTCCAAAAAACAGCGCGCCTTCCCGCCAGCTCCGCTAATGGAACCTGATTACGGGCACCAGTGTCTTCACCTGCTTTTTCCATCTTTATTTAAACAAATTAGCACAAGGCTGCAGGGCTGAGCATCTCAGGGGGAAATTGATTCTCTGTGCGTCCGTCAGTCAGTTGGAACACACTATCCCTGAGCAGTGTGGTCAGTTACTCCCACATCAAAGAAATTCTCAGAAATAGAGTTTGTGGCATCTCTCTGGGGTCATTAGAGGACAGGCCAGATGCTGCCGACGTTTCTCCCCCACAGCCCAGTGTAAGAGGCACGTTTTAAAGCTGGCCTCACAGAACTTGAGAGGGAATGGAGGCCAGCAGAGGCTGAGCGGTTAGTGAGAAAAAGAAAAAAGATTTTTTTTTTAGTTGGTTTCTCTAAATGGCAAATTTGGCCAATGTGTCACTAAAGGAAAATGAATGACCATTGTCATATAGATTACTTGTTTGGGTCATTTTAAAATAATAACCTTCTTCCCTAGAAACCAGAGGCACAAAGATGGGACACAGGCCTCTAACTACCTCTCCTTCCTTGCCCTAAGGCTTCATAGAAACTGCTTCTCCACCCAGGAGGCTCCCACATAGATTCGCCATACCCTGCACCAAGCTTCCTGTCCCTCCCTGAACTATGTCACCCAACACCCTTGTTCTCTTCTGTGCCCCTAAAATGAGGAGCTTGGCTACTTCACTGAGATGTTCACACACTCAGGAGAATCTCTGGACCAGAGGTTCCTAGCCTGGCCAACAACAACCCTTCTTGATCACATTTCCTCCCGAAAACTCAGAGCAATGAACGCCGTTCCCCTGGAAGTCCAGTGCATGCCGTCTAGCTGCCTGGGACTGCCAAGTGCAAGGCACTGGGCAAAGCCAGCACTGCCGGAGTCTTGCCTCTCTTCTCCTACTGAGGCCACTAATGCGACAGGCATTGAGTTGTATCATTCCATGTCACCCCATAGGGAGCACACAGCGGACACTGTCCATTTGGGAGACTTGAGGTGGTGGAGGGGAAAGTCGGGCAGGAATGGGTGGGATTATTGCCAAGGTCTTTCCCTCACAAGGGCAAATAACCATTCCTTTTAAAATTCCATTCTTAGTTATGGGGACCAAATATTTTTTTAAGGACGCTGCCAATTTCTAGAGGAAGACTAGAGAGAGGTGAATTGTCTCAGGGGGAATACTTTTTTGGTTTTGTTTTCTTAATTTATGAAAAGATCATTTTAGGAAGCTTTTGGCTTAAAGAGGAAACTGATGAAGGCAGGTTGGGCTGGTCTGGGGAGGTCGTCATTGCATGTCCTTTGTCGATTTTAAATCTCAGTTTCTTTGTAAGAGAGAGAGATGCAACTGAAAGAGTGAGATGGTCTCTTTTTCCACCCGCATTTTATGACTGTCCTTAGCAGTTTTGTGGATCTTCTGTACAGAATAGGCAGGGCAATGAGACCTTGCTGTGAATCTATTCAAGACCCACAGCTCCATGCTCCACGTTCATTTTCTGATCAAAACCAGGGGCTTTGTACACCATACTTTACCTTTCTGTAAATTGCAAAAATGGTTCCGATGGACACGAGGCAGTCAATGTTGGATGAGCCATCGAGAGGATCAAAACAGACAATGTATTTGCCCTGGGCAAAGAAAACAAAATGCAAGCAAGGTAAGTATACATTGAATGAACTCTCAAGGACAAGGTCAGATATATGGTCTTATTTGTTTAGAAAGTATAGAAGTGATAGAACGCAGATTATTAAATCATAACTTACTACATCACTGACATAGCAGAATCATGATTTTGGTTTGAGAGTGTCCTAGCAGCCGAAGGAAGAAAGAAAAACAAAAAATACTCACTTGTTTCTCTTTACTAGTAAGGCACAGAAATAATGCCTCAGGGGAAGGGACGAGCTCCTTAGGTCTGTAAGACATTTGTCACTCAGTGTGGGAGGTGGTACATGGAAAGGTGGTGCACAGATTTCTCAACAACACCCCTGATATGACTCTGGAGAGAAGTGGCCCTGGGTGGTGGTAGGCAAAGCAACAGTGCACACTTGGGCTGGCCAGCCCCAGCTCTCAAGCTCCCCAAACAGGGTCTTCCAAGCTCCATCCGTGACTCGAAGCAGGCAGTCCAGTCTTTGAACATTTATACTCCTGTTTTTTTTTTTTTTTAATACAACAAATTGGAGAAAATTTCCAGGGGAGCCAGTTTACCAACTCATTTTCCATCTCCAGTTAGCGTCTTTAGGTGTGTGTGTGTGTGTGTGTGTGTGTGTGTGTGTGTGTGCATGTTTGTGTGTGTTTGTGTGTGGGGATGTGCATGTGGAGGGGGGTGTTTACTGATCCACCACAGATCCAGGGGACTCCTTGACTGCTTGCCCTTAACAATTCATGGCCATAGATGCAGGAAAATGAGACTGCAGTCGCTGTGAAGGCCTGTCGCAGCAGGGGTGGGAGTGCTGGAGAAGTGGCCCAGAGTGCCAGAAAGATCAGGACTTGTGTGGCATGCGGCAATGTGTTAGAAGGGCTGTGGAGCGCATCACTGTGGAGCCCATTGCTGCGGAGCACATGGCTCCTGCCTGGTTCCTGCCCCTTACTAAGGTCAACACAGCTGAACATTTAATCAGCTTCTGGTTGTCTTTCCCAGGGCTACTCGTCTATGGCCCCAGTACACCTTCATCAGGGAAAGACAGACAGTGTAACTGCTTCTAGTCTTGGGTTTGTGTTATTGGCTGCCAGTGTCTTATAAGAGCTGGATAAACCCTTTCCTGTAACATCTCATGTTCAAATCCCTGAGCCTCTCTGCAATGTTGGACATTTCCCCAGCGGTTGCTCCAACCCTCCCCCAGCTGTTTGTCACTGAGCCTTACAGCATGCCAGACTGGAGCTAGACACTGGGTCACATGGGCTATCTCTTGTTCTCTGCCCTCACAAAGCAATCCGACCTCCAGGGAATCCCAGTGCCTGAGGTAGGGATGGAATGTGAAGTCAATTCAGCTTGGCAGCGGGTGTCTCATGAGGTCTGGGAACTGGCCTCATCGAAGAGGCAGTTAGCCGAAGCCAGGCTTTGAAGACACCTAAACACAGTAGTGACCACTCGGGAATGGGGAGACACGTGGAGAAGTGGGAAGAACAGAATCAATGGAGCCTTTGGGACAGAGTTCAGAGGTTTGGGAGGGCAGGAAAACCAAACGGAGGGAGCCTGGGTAATCCCTAGAAATCTAACTTGGAGAAGCAGATAAAATCTTGCATGCAGTCCGAGAGGAAAATGGCTACGTGCAAGCCTTCAGCATGCAAACATGGACCCACCCTCTTCTCAGGTTCTATTATGATAGCATGTTTATCCTCTTCAGACACAAGAACGCAGGTAGAGAAGGACGACTTCAGCATATTGATAACCAGGTCATTGGAAAGGACGTCCAGTTTCTTCACCTGATCCCCCGTCACATTGGTTGAGCCAGCGATGCCAAAGCTAGAGGGAAGAGAACCACAGAAAATAAGCCAAGGCCACCAGAACTCCCACTGAGAGCAAGCCTAAGTGAGTGGATCTGGAAGAAGGAAAACAGACATGTCGGGGTCTCCTTGTCTGGAAGGCTTGGCAGAAGGGGTGGGGACACTGCCCCCAAGACCCAGTTCCAGTTCTGAGATCCCATGTGTCCCCAGTCAGATTCATGTTTCCCAATCTTTATAGCGACCCTCCTAAACTTTTTAAAACAATCCTCCCCTCCCCCATGAACAGACCGCTGCCCTGTTTTCACACGGTGTGTTTCTTACGGTGTCTGTGCTTTATACATAATAAGGGGTGATTTTTTTGCTGTCTGCTTTGTGCAGGAAGCAATGTTTATCCCCACCTGTAGAAGTTTAATGCACATGTAGAAGTTAAAAAAAAAAAAAATAAAAGCCAGAAAGCCTGTGTTGGAGTGAGCCTGGTGTATGCGCTAACCCAGGGGATGCTTTGGCTTGTGGCAGAAATCATCCTGAAAGACAAGGAGTCTCACACTGTTCGGGGGAGGAGAAAGATGGACTGCCAACACCCATGGACTTCAGACCCACAGGCAGGCAGAGTGCATGGCAGCGAGCTGTTCCCTCTAACCCCCAGCAAGGTCTGCTCTTATGATCCTCAGCTTCTGTTTAGAGTCGGACCTCCAGAGGGGAGGGGCTGAGAAGCCTGAGCTCCTACTCTCCTTGTGAGCTACCTCCAAGTCAATCACTGCAGAATTCCCAGAATCCAAGGGGCTCATCCAGAACACAGCCTGTTTTGTTTGGATGAGGGGAAGGCAGGCTGATGAAAGACACAGGAAGGAGGCCAAGAACAGCAGGAGTGGATGTGAGGGTTTAGCCAGGGAGATGGAAGGGGGTAGGGGCACAGTGGCACAATGACACCCTGAGATGTCGTTGGCATTTCCTGGGAACTGGTTGTCACCACTTCAGCGACTGCTTGCTTCAAATGTTCCTTTCTCTTTAAGACAAGATCTCAAGTAGCCCAGCTGGCCATGAACTCTCTACAGAACAGAACATGACCTTGAACATCTAATCTTCCTGCTTCCACCTCCACACCCAAACCTTAGGAGCTGAGGATCCAAACCAGGGCCTTGTGCACACTACTCAGGTCCTTGACCAGCTGGGCTACAGCTCCAGGCCCTTGCTTCAACTGTTGAAAACTTAGTTTTCCCTTGAAGCTTAACTTGCTTCTGCATAGCTGAGGACAGCATAGCCCAGTCTAGAAACGGCCAAGCAAAAGGTCCGCTTGACTCCTTTGCCCGAGTCAGCCACAGTCATGGCCACTCCCTTCTAGCCTGGAGATCAGTATCCCGCCCTCGGGCCCTCCACCTCTTCTCTTCTGCCGGCCACTCCCTTTTCACTGAGACCTAGCAGCAGGTAGACTGACAGCCTGTGCCTGCCTTTGGGTCGCTGCACACTGTCTCTTTCTGAGATCCACTGTGAAGTCCACACTGGTGGAAGAGTGTATCTCGATACCCGGTAGGATCACCATCCCGGGAGCTTCTCCTTCCCTAGCACCATGGTGGCAGCTTTCCTCACTCTCGCTTGAGGTTGCCACCATGATAGCCACCGTTGATTCAGAAGGGGGGCAGTGCTGACAGGTGAGGACCCAGGCATGTAGGATGCAGAGTCCCCTGTGCAGACCGACCTCAGCTCTCTGAGTCCCTGGTTTCCAACCTCCCTCTCGTCTTGCGTGTCCACAGAAGGAATGGTATCTTCCACGCAGGGCCGCCATTAGGAAAACCACACAAAGAGCTCAACACAATCTTGGCACCAAGCGAAAGGCCTGGTTGGCTCATTTGTTAGCATCAACCACTGCCATCGTGACTAGATGGTGTCATCATCACTAGATCACTGTCATCATCTAACTAGAAAGTAGGGAATACAGACTGATGGGAACTGGCCTGGGGAGTCTGAGACATGGGGCAGAGGAGAGAAGAGCCCCAGGCAGAGGGTTGGGGCCCTGCAGACAGACACCGTCTCCTAGTTTGTCACAACTGTAATGAAAAGCCTGAAGCAACACAGAGCTGCTTCGACGAGGGAGACAGAAAGTACAAGCATAGCCCCAACTTTGACAACAAGCCTTTAGCCTGGGTCACCTCATTGGAGGATGACACCCATGGCTACAATATCTGGACAAAGGAAAGGTTGCAGGGGAGACAAAAAGCAGGGGGAGAAGGGGGGGGGGAGGCCAGCATGCCACCCCCTACTGGGTCCCACCTCTTAAAGGGCCCCATCACCTCTCAACACCATGAGCATACTGGAGACTGGGTTCCCAGCACACGACCCCTTGAAATGCAGATCTTAGCAAACCACAGCTTGTGAGGAGAATGGGTCTCCTTTCCATGGGCCCCTGTCCCACCTATTCCTGTACCCCAGGCCGTTTACTTAAAAGCCTACATTATGCCTTCATCAAATCTACAAATGACTCTCTGGGGATCCACTGTGCTGGGGCTGCAGGGCTGAACAGGCCCCTGGTCTCAGGGAGCTTAGTGAGGAAAGACAAGCAAGAATGGCTGCTCCCAAGCGAGTGTAACAGTCAGGGAGGAGCGGAAGTCAGGTAACGGGGTGGGTAATTCATCTGGATGGTCAGGAAAGCACCAGGTGCCTGTCTTCCAACTGCGTGGAATTTAGCGTTCTGTTGTTTTGCTTTGTTTTCATTGTTTCGTTTTTTGTTGTGGTTTTTTTTTAAGAAAGAGAAGACACCCCAAATCCCAGAAGACCCCCGGACCTGTCAGCAATGATTGCAAAGCAAAGGTATAAGCATCTCTAGAAGAAAGGGGCTTCCTGCTGTGTAAATATCTAAAGAGTACGTTTTTAAAACTTTTGAGGTCTTTCTCCCATAATGCCTGGATTCAGGAAATTCATGAGATGCAGTCACGAGAGACCCTGGCCCACTCAGCTGATTTTTCTGAGCATTCTGAGCATTTTTCTCAACATTTGACCAAACCATAAATACCATGAGGCCTGGCATCACACTTCTTTCCTTGTGCTATGGGAGTTTTCAGTGCTATCGGCAGAGGTGACTTGGTAAGTCAAGTCCATAGTGTGCCCTTGCTTGAGAGGGCTTGAGCCTGGGGTCACAGAGAAGCCAGCATTCAGGAAGTCAGGGGTCACAGAGGCCTGTCCTTAATGAGAGTCCTGTGGGCCAGACAACACTCAACAGGGTTGAGCAGTATGGAGACCAGCCCTATTCCTGCACTGAGGTGGTGGCCACTGGGTGACCCTGCTCCTCCATCTTCCTTCAGAGCTCTTCTTTGCCCCCAGTGTGGGCCTGTCTCTTCTAGAAGGACGGTCCTTTCCAGAAACCTTCAAACTCCAAGATTATTCACTGTGCAACCTCTCAAGGACACGGAGTGTGAGGGCTTTCCCTGTTAAGCCCAGGTACTAAGTCACCTCCAAGGAAACACAGCCCTGTGACCTGAAGGCAGACACTGGGCTCAGGAGAATGGGTTTCCATTTGCCAGGCAATGATGCTACCACAGTGGTCAGAGCAACGTATGGATTGTAGCTGGGTACCTTTGCCTCACAGCCTCTGTCCTTCTCCACTCCACACACCATTGCTCTAGCTAGTAACATCCCTCACTGCACTCCTCCCCACACACAACAAATAAAAAAAAAAAACACCAAGGTGTACTTCCTTCACAAACTTGTGCAGGCAGGGATAGTGGCTTTTCCCTCCCACCAGCTTGTCAGAAAAACACAGGAGCTGACAGTCAAAGCCACAGGCCAGAACTCTAAATCACCAGGATTCCAGTCCCAGCTGTACTACATGCTTAACAGCCCTGTGCAGGCCACTTCATACCTCTGGCCTCTGGCTCTTCCACTATAGCATGGGAGTATAGACCATCAGCTTCATCGTGCGTGGAGATGGTAGAGAATGAGTTGATAAAGGCCAAAAGCTCTAAATAATGCCTGTGTGTGTGTAGGCAAACATTCAAGAAGCATTATCATCCTTCCCCAAGTTCTGTCAGCATTAATCCATCTGTGCTGAAACGCAAAGTGAGGTCTTAGCAAGAAGTCTGTGGCGCAAAGACCTGAATTCAAATTCTGTATGTTCGTCCTACCAAGTATGTTGATCCTTGTCAACCCATTCAAACTCCCTGGCTGTGCTCTCCTGATAAACTCAGCCGGAAACAGGGAGTGTGACACACCTGGTCTACAGATGTGTCTGTAAAATGACAGGCAAGACTGGTCTTAACATTCCCAGAGGCACCCGCTGAGCAAATGATTTGTGCTGGGTGGGGAGAGACCAGCTCTAAACCGTTCGTCGCTGGGTAGGTGGGGGACCAGCTCCAAACCACTTCTCAGACAGCTTCTAAGAAGATGGCCAGCATAGGATTGTCATCACAAGTATGTGGCATGAAGGGAAAAACTAGCTCCTTTGAGGTCCTACGGCATTTCACTTCAGTTCTCTTCAAATTAGCTGATCCTTCAGATCAAGCAGATAGAGTTAGAAAAGCCAAGACTTAGCCTTTAGAGACACAGCATTCCCTCTCTGAAGCCCATGGGCTATCACTGGCCTTAGGAAATACTTTGTATATCTCATCTTTTACTTTTACTGTCAAACTCAAAGTTTGAAAGGATAAACTATTTTCATTAATAGAACATGGGATTCCTTATAGGGTGGGTTAATTTGTTCAATATGTTTAAACCTTCAGAAATTTATATTAAGTATTAGTATTTTATACAAAGTTTGCATATGGTTTCTAGCACAGCAGGAGCTGTTCCTTGGCCATGAAGCCTCTGGTGTTATAGGCAGATTTAAGATGTTCACAGAAGAAGCATAGTCTTCAGTAGCTCTGCTTTTTGATTTTTCTCTTTATTTTTGAGACTCTCATACATGCAATACAATGAAAGATGACCATATCAACACCTTCTGGCTCTCCCCACATCCCTTAAAATACTCCTTCTGATTTCAAGTCTTTGTTTTTACATCCTCTAAGCCGAGTTAGTGTTCTACCCATGTGAGCATGGGTGTGGGGTCATCCACTAGATCATGGGAATTCTATAGCCCCACATTCTCCAAACAGAATGAGTCTCCCCTGGCAAATATCCATTGCTGATAGATCCTCAGTGAGGGGCGGGGCCAGAGATCTACTCTGGGACCACAGCTGCTGTGGGTTCACTATAGCCAAGCTGCCTAGAAGACAGCTCTTCACAGCGCTCCTCCCCATCCTCCGGCTCTTACATTCTTCCTGCCTCCTCTCCCGAGATTTTCCCGGAGCCTTGGTGGTGGGAGAATAAATACAGCTTCTAGGTTCGGGGCAGAGCACTCGTCTCTTACTCTCTGCAATACTCTCTCCACCAACTGCTGCAAAAAGCAGCTTCTCCCACCACAGCAGAGAGGATCCCAGGTCTGTCAGAGCCAGAAGCTGGGTGTATTTGGGGGGAAGGGGAGTTTTCAGGTAGCCTGTGTATACCAGGATGACCTTGAACTTCTGATCCTCTCACCACCACCCCCCCACCTCCATGCTAGATAAGCACTTTCCACTGAGGTGCAGCCTTAGCCTTGAACAGCAGGACTGAAACCAGGAACCGCCACGTGATTAACAAGCCCTATGTGACATCCTTGACTTCCTGACTGACTGGCTATTTCCCTTCCTCCAGTGTCCACACCAGAGCTCTGAGCAGCAGCCCCTTTGGCAGCATGCTGGAGGACCATAATATTTTCAGAACATCTAACCAAGGGCAAGGGGAGGGAGGTTTTTACTTAAGTCTACGATTTAAGTCTTATCACTGAAGTCCCAGGTAACCCCACCTCCAATCTGTTATTGATTGATCCTCTGGTAAATGACCAACCATTCACCCAGGGGGGAAAATCCAAGGGTTAGTTAAGAAATACATGGAAGAGGTGCCAATCCAGCTCTTTTCAGGGTCATGGAACCCAGCCCTGGCTTTTGTTCATGCAGGGTGCACATGGGCAGATGTCAGGGTATGAGGCCCGCTCTGAGTCTGCCCTGGAATGAGATTTGCAATGCACTCAAGTCATATGGTGCAGAGAAGCCAAGAACCGAAAGCGAACCTGATACTGTTCTGAGCAGTTTTGTGCCATGAATTCTGCAAATGTAAAGACAGGTGTCAGCATGCAGTGACCAGCCCACCATGCCAAACTTAAAACTGGATCTCCGTATTGGTTCCCTTCATCAAATAAGGAAGCGCTCATATATAAAAAAGAAACAGCTGGAGAGACACCTCAGTTAGTGTGTTTGCCACGCAACCATCATTTCTGAACTCAGTCCCTGGAACCCGTGTTTTAAAGACAGAGCATGGTAGCATGTGATTGTAATTTCAACGCTGCAAAGGCAAATCCCAGAAGCTCCCCAACCAGCCTGCCTATCCTAGCCAGCAAGTGAACTGCAGGAAAATGAGAAACCCCGTCTCAACAAACAAGGCAGGTACCCTTTGAGAACAGCAGCAAAGGTTTAGCTCTGACCTACACACACACACACACACACACACACACACACACAATTCCCTATGTTGTGGCCTGGAATATATTCCAGCTGGTATGTATGTGGGCAGCTGCAAAACAGAAGGAAGACAAAGCACAAAGAAAATAGTTTACAGAAGAAAATAGTTTACTTCAGAAAAGCAGAGATGAATCCATACGTAACTAACAAACTCCTTCATCTTCACACAGCACACAGAGGTTCAAGAGTGGTTGTCCCTATCTGACAAGAGGGGAAACCACCCATCCATATCACCACGTTAATTAAATGTCAGCCCAGGAATCTAAGCCCAGCTCTTTCTCTCTGAAATGGGCTTTTTGGTTCAGCCATGCCCCTACTCTTCTAAACCCAGTCGTAGCATTCTTGGGACCAAGGTGCTGAGTCCAGTGACTTGGATGCCCTGAGACTGTCTGTATGTTCTACAATAGCCTAAGGCAAGGCTTTCAGAAGTCCACATTCACTCACTGCTCCCCAGCCTCTAGAAGTCAACGCCTTCTTGTATTTCCCTTTGGAGTTTTGTATTGCTTTCCTGTTTGGTAACAGGATTCTACTCCCATTTGCTAGAACCAGTTCTTTAAGAACACCTCTCTCAATGCCTTTCAAATCCAAACCACTCTTCACCTTTGCCAGGTCCTTCCCCTTCCTTCTCTGCTACTATACCTCTGATCACTCCATCTTCCCCACCCATTTCCCATGCCTTCTCCTCCAACTCCCTACTTCTAGCCTTCCCTTGCTCACAGCCTGACCTGGACTATGTGAGATGCTGCCTCAGGATGTTGCATCATTAGGAGCACAGGAGAGGACAACAATGGCGACCTCAAGGTTGACTGAGACAGGGTAGCAGCAAGATCCATAATTATAACTCCGCTGTGAGACATCAGGCTGAGCTTTTGAGCTTTTGAGACCGGTTCTGATGAGGCTCTTGCAGGAACTGCAACCGTCCCATCCTTCTGGGTGCACGCTCTTCTCAGGCCAATTGGCCTCACTAATAAGCTCTTTGAAGGCACAGTGGCTCTTCATTCAACACTTCAAAGCCCCAGTGAACATAATTTGGAGGCCTGTCGAGATCCTATCCGGTTGCTAGTGGTCTGACAGCATGCCACACTGTGAACAGCCACATGCTTCCTGTCCCACAAGAATTCAGCTTCTTTCTGTCAGCTATTCATGTAACCATCATTAATACCTAGTCTGCCATTGTAACAGTGTAACCATCATTAACACCTAGTCTGCCATTGTAACAGCCAGAGTGGTGGAGTTAAATGCCACAAAACTGCAGAATGGCTCTATGACTCAGGAGGTGTCTGCTCAGTGAAACGCCTTGCAGCAGTTTTAAAGAAGGCCAAGGATGTCACACCCTGATGGTTGAAAATGTTCATTACTTAAGTAAAGATAAACACGATAGATACAGTCCCATTTCGTTGGCCAGCTACATAGGAATGTATAAATGCATGTTCATATAGACATTTACTTGAGCACAAACAAGTATCTGAGAAAATAGTCGACACCAGTTAGCAATGGGTACCCCAAGGATTTAGCACATGGGGGGTCTCTTTTTCCTTCATATATTTTGAATGGCTTGGTGTTTTTGTCAATGGGTACAACTCTTTAAGGAATCTGCAACAGTATTTTCAAAACTGGTGTCTCGACCATCTAGACTATGAACAAACATTCTCTTCTGTGCCAAAGCTAGCACTTTCTACCAAACCCCACTCCCATTATCTGAGCTTAGTTAAAAACTGAGAGATCTCAGAGCAGAATCGGGGTTGCTAAGTCTCTCTGGGATTGTGACCAGTACTGGTTTATTTTTAAAATAATGTAAACAATGCCAACTTCTGTCTCTTACAAAGCCCTCAGATCCTCAGAGAGTTAAATTTGTGTGCTGCAAATTTCATTTGAGGTGGGACTTTATCTGAGTGCTTGCTGAAAGACTCCTTAGGGCCAGAAACAAGGAGTCCTCGCCTCTAACATACCTGTTCCTAGCTTTCTCTAACAAGACCTAGCCCTGCTTAGCACCCAAAAGTATATGTGACCAGGTGTTTCCTTCTTAAGATTTATGTCAATCAAGCCACACAGTAGAAACAGAGGTTCTAAGAAATAAACGCATAAAGAAACAAACAACCCATGTCACATTGTTGGAGAATTTAAAAATGCTTTTCAAAGAATTATATGCTTAACTTAGCTACAAACCTCACATAGTTTCTGCATTGGTCATAGGCATGAGAAATCATGAGGAAGTATACAGATAATTTGAAAAGTCAGGTTCTGTTCAGTGGTATCCGGTCCAGTTAAATACCAAACATGTGCTCAAACCAGAGCAAAGAAAAAAAAGAAAGAAGAAAAAAGAGAGAAAAGAGAAAAGGCTGTGTAGTTTATAGGAAGGTGTCTCTGAGACTCCATATCCCTTCAGTTCCTACTGCTTACAATATGAAATATAGACCAAAGCATTAAAATCACCCACCGTGCAGGTGGGGTGATGCACACCTTTAATCCCAGCACTCAGGTGGCAGAGGTAGGCAGATCGCTGTGGGATCAAAGTCAGTGGTCTATATATAGTAGGTTCTAGAACAATAAAATAATACTAATAATAAAGCACCCACCACAAGGGAACTTTTTGGAAAGGCAGAATCTCAAACCTTCCCCAACTGACCCTGAAGGAGGGTCTGAATAGCAAGGTCCCCAAATGGTTCCGAAGAAGGAGACTGATTCCTTGGCTCCATCGAAAGCAATCTACTACTTCTGCCCTGTCTTTGAACTTTTCACTAATTGGGCAAGATCTGCTCATGGCATCAATGTAAATAGGTTTTGTTGCCCCATGAGGTGAGCCTCTACAGCTAGCCCCGAAAAGAGGAACACCCAGGGCACTGTGGGCATCTGCTTCTTCCCAGAGTGCCAGGTGGCAGGTACTCTTAACGGGACTAGTCTAGGTCAAGGATGATATCAGATTAGAAACTTAACTTGGAGCTCAAAGAGAGTAACAGGGGTTAAAAAGGAAAGCAGAGGAAAGTGCCCACGCTAGCACTTTGTCTGAGGTCGAGGTGGGCAGCTGGTAAGTCGCCCACTTTTACCATGAGACTGGAAGGAGCTACAAGGAAGAGTTGAGACCAGAAGAGGGCTAGAGCCCTTGTGCACTTGGAAGACAGCCCTCCTAGGCGGCCTGCTCCATCACACGGAGGAAGGAGAATGAAGGCTTGTGTGCAGCAGGGCAAGAGACAGGAATCTCAGGCGTCAAATAGTCACACTGACTATCAGCAAGGGGGGCAGAGAAGTCAGGAGCTCTAACAGACCAGACACAGCCACCAGAGGCCTAACTCACAGCTGTGCGATGCCCGCCTTGCGCACCGCGGACGAGATGGCTTTGACCGCGGTGCAGAGCGAGTTCAGCAGCTGGGTCATTTCGCCAGTGCCCCCAGCCTTCCTGCCCTCCTCCATGACGAAGCGGGTCAGGGTGTTGATATCCGTGTCGAAGGGCGCCTGGTCCGCCATTGCTGGGGCCCGATGCAGGTGCTGGCTGCAGGTACTCGCTGCAAGTGTTGGCAGGTAGGGCCACAGTGATGGTCACAGCGGGAGTACTGAAGTCCGCCCGGTGCTGGCAGAAGCTCAATGAACTTGAGTCCTGGCGGAGCCTATAGCTGCCAGGTCTCCGCCCCCTGTCCCAGGAAACACCTCCTTGCTCCCAACCTCCTCCCAACTGTCGTTCTGCCAGTGCCAGTTCTAACCTCTCTCTCCCTCCCTCCGTTCCATGCACCCTCCCCTAGATGCCACGCTGACATCAACACTTCCTCCTCTGTTGCCCCACAGCCCTGCATGCATTGTGCAGCACGCCTGCATGACAATCGCCTTCAATCCCCGCAATAACCTGCCGAAGAGGAAGCCGGATGAACTTTCCCCCCCTTAAAATACAAAGCAAATTCAGAGAGGTTGAGTAACTCGTTCGATTACTTTCCCTACACAGCTGGTGCAGTCCACGCTGGCCAGTTCCGGTGCCTACCCACTGTTCTCTCGGTCACTTCTCTGCACCCTATCACCTGTCTTTTGACTCACGTTCTGGGAAGTGTAACCTCCCCCGCCATCCTTCATCAGTCTGAATCCTTAATTGTTGCCTCCTCAAGGTTTCTAGAGTTGGAGAACTGTTGAGAAGGTTAGGTTCCAACAAGCGTGCTCTGCAAGGGAAACAGTTCCAGACACAACCCTGTCCTGAGATCACACACTTCCACAGCCAGCAACCTGACCTGCTCCTATTCTAACTGTTGCAAGTCACAATTACTGAACAGCTACTGTGGACCTGAACACCAGTTCTCTTTGTGACCAGGGGTTTAACAAGCAAAAAGAAACAGAAACAAATCACAGATCAGCTCGCTATAGGAGCCACATTGACATAGGGGAAGATAAAACAGAAAAAAACAAACACAGAATGCTGGGAAGAGGAAACTGAGTGGTCAGGGAAAAGTTCACCGAGAAAGTAATAATATTTGAACAACAACAAAAAAAAAAAAAAAAAAAAAACCTGAAGGATGTTGGGGCGGAGCCAGTGAGGACCTATCTGTGAGGCTGGCTAACCTGCCAGGCTCTTGCAATCAACTAGCACCAAACTTATCAGAGACTGTCTCTCAAAATGAGGTAGACAGTGCCCAAGGAGTAACACCCGAGGCTGTTCTCTAACCTCACGTGAGTACCCGAACAGGCACACATATGCAGGGGAAGAAAGAATAAATTATGACAAATCTCATGGATCATAGCAAGACACGTGTGGGTTCTATTCACAGTGCCTGAGGAACCTTTGGAGGGTTTTAAGCTGGGTAGTAACAAGACGTGTTTTCTTCTAAACGGTGTGGGAACAGACTGTAGAAGGTCATGATCTGAAGCTGGGAGGCCTAGCAGCCTGCCTTCTGTCCAGCTTATCTGAGTCCCTTGTCAATCTCCACTAATCTTCACATGGTGTGGGCTTGAAGCATCCTGCCCTGCCCTGGACCCACTGTCTCCGGACACTCCTGCAGCGTCATCTTCTCTCTTCCCACTATTTCTTCCAGCATCATCCTCTCTGCACTGCCGTCTCTGAGGACTCCTCCCAGCACCACACTTTCTGGACCCTCTGTCTCTTGGCAAGCCCTCCGGTATCATCCTCTCTTCCTCCACCTGCCCCACCCTGTGTTCCAGTGACTCATTTTCCTAAGAAATTACCCTCTCATCCCCGGAGACAATATGGAACAGTCTGATGGTCACAGCAGGGTGGGACAGAGGACACTGAGCCATGACATAGTAGCCATAATGAGCTCAACCAAGGCCACAGGCAGCCCTGAGGCTGAGATGACCCTTCTAAGCCCACTTCAGTGAGGGTCAAGATGCGACACACCAGGGTTACTCTTCATCCTTCATAGGTTGCTCTGGAAGGGGGCCTGACACAGGAGGGGTGGCAGCCTCTGCCTTCAAAGTTCTAGCACTGTCTAACCCAGGAGTACTAGCAGCTATGGAAGAAGTTCTTGTCTCCTTGTTGGATGGGACCTGCAGTACCCATTGATGTCATCACCAACAGAGGCCTGGCTGTCTGTATCTGTGGCCATCCTCTGCTCTTCACGTTAGAAGTCACACGACAGCCACAGGCATTGCCAGACTGCTTAAGCAACTCAACTTCTCCCTGATCCCCACTGGGACTCTCTCCACATTTCAGGTTCAACCCTACTTCTCCAACCTCTCTCAGACTCCGGCTACCTCACTCAAGGATCCACGTGCCTCTCGTGTACTCTCCGGGACTATGAGCGTGTACCTGTTGAGTTTGGCCGACTCCTCCAAGGCCCTGAACCAAAGGCCAGTACAGAGAAATCATGAGTACGGCCTATTTTCTAAGTTAGTTATTGTGTGGACTTGTAAGCAAATATGTGTGCCATAACATGCATGTGGCGGTCAGAAGACAACTTTGGAAATTGGTTCTCTCCTTCCACCATGGGGTACCTGGGGACCGACTCAAAATGTCAGGCTCAATGGCAAACGACGTTGCATACCAAGCCATCTCGTTAGCCCATGGACACTCCAGTAGAAGGCTGAAGGCTTGCTTGTGGCTTTCTTCCACTTGAGGGTTCTGAGAGCCTGACTTAGAAAGCAAGAGGAAAATGTAGAAAGGGGGTAGCAGGGAAATGTCATTTGCTAGGTTCGCGAGTGCAGTCACGTGGCCTTTCATCTCAGACCCTGTAACACAGTGGAGGTGTCCCTGAGCAAGGGTACAAGCCTCAGTGATAGAGTCCTTGTATAGCATGCTTGTATACGTGTGGCCATAAAGTCAATTCCTAGCACACTAAATAAACACATTAATGAATTTTAAAAAACAGTTTTCCTCTTGTATTTAGCATCAGACGGTGGAAGAGTTGGGATTTGAGCCCAGAATTTGGCTTTGCTTTCTGATACTAGCAATGCTTTTCATTATCAGCAGGACAGAGAAAGAGTGTGCAGACACAGGCCTCGCTCTCCTGCAAACCAGACCACCTTACAAACACCACTTCACTCTCAGGGCCAAGTTTTGTCATCTGTGAAACAAGGAGGAGTTATGTAATCATTGCTCATATTTCTCCAGTGCTTGCTATGCATCTAGCTAAGGCTCTTTCAGATGAATTCTCTCATTCTGCCCCACCCCAGCCTTGTGGCTGAGAGCAATAAGAATCTATTCCCCTTCCACAAATGAGGAACCTGTGGTTTAGAGAAATTCGGTACCTTTCTCTGGGTCACACAGCTAAGAGGGGCGGATATTGACACTCAGACATGCTGACTCATGGGCACATGCTTAGCCTGTCTGGTCTTCAAGATCTCAGAGTCCAGGTTCCCCTGTCCTAGCCTTCTGTAGTCCTGGGAGAAACCCCAGCAAGTCTCAGAGGCCCAGTTCTCCACTACTGATGCCTCAGACTCAGGATATTTCCAGGACTTTCTGCCTTCCTCTCAAAGTGTACGTTCCAAGGAAGGAAGGGCCTGCTGGGCCTTCTGCAGTTTATCTTAGCTGGTTCTCAGATTGGGGTGCAATTCTCCCATACAGGTTTCACTGAAGGCTTTTGCGACCAGCAACAATGGGACTTTTTATAGTGCATATTAATTGCACAGCATAATGGGCTTCATTGTGGCATTTTCATATATGCAGACACCTTTGCTCACATTCACCCCATTGTCTCCCCTAATCCCCTAGTTCTCCCCCACCTCCTTCCTCTTCCACAGTGGACAATGGGACTTTTTCAAACCAAGGTTTCAGACTTATAAGGACTTACTCTGTTCTACCCAAGTTTCATGCTGTTGTTTCTAATTAGCATAACCACCACGAAACTATTTTTTTTTTCTAACTGTTTAAAGTAAAGAGAAAAAAAGAACAGCAACCAGGAGAAGAAGCTTGGGCTTTCTTGACCCAGAAGTACCTCAGGAGCCTCTTCCTATAGAAACTGTTATTATCATTATTCTATGAACTTATGTATGGTTCTGGTGAGTTAGCATCTTTGGCAAGTATCCTGGTTTGCTTCCCCGTTGTTTCATAAAACTCTAACCAAAAGCAACTTGGAGAGGGGAGAGTTTATCTCCTCTGACAGACGAATTGATGAAACCCACATTTAATGAGAAATCCTGTTTCAAAACGTAAAATGGAGAGTGATGGAGACACCAGATGTCGACTCTCTACATCCCTACACACCCTCAACCACACACACACACACACACACACACACACACACATACACACACACACAAAGGGATCTCAGACGGTCCTTTCCATTTTCTCCTTGAACAACTTTCTCTGCTCTAAATCAAGTGTCTCTACCCAACCCCTTCCTCGTTTGCTAACCTCTGCTCTCAGGGATTGATTCATTGATTCATTCATTCATACATTTATTTATTTATTTATTATGTGTACGAGTGTGTTGCCTGCCTATATGCCTATACACCCCACATCTGTAGTACCCAGGGAAGCAGGAAAGGGCACTGGAATCTCTGAGAGTTACAGACTGTTGTGAGCCACCACGTGAACACTAGGAATGGATGCTGGGTCCTCTGAAAGAGCAGCCTGAGCTCTTCGCTGCTCAGCGGTCTTTCCAGTCCTGCCTCTGAACCTGAGAAACAAGCCCCTTGGATTTTTGGTTGTGAGCCTAGCCTTTGATAGTTGAGCCAATCCTTGATACAAAATTATTTCAAGCATACTTTCACATGAAAAATTTCTGTATCTGCATAGAAATGACTCATTTTCATTCGTGATATATTATTTTTACAATTTTCCCTTTCTATTTAACTAATGACTATTTATCTGAAAATAAATTTTTATTTATGATTTCTTTCTGTATGTGGTTTATATCATTAAATGAATTATGGTTTTCATCATAGAAAGAAAGGAGATGGAACAAACTGCTTGCTTCCTCTCTGAAATCTGCTTGGTGTCTACCCAGTCTCCTCCTTGGGTTTCCAGCTACCTGTTGTCAGCGAGTTCTGTTTCAGAAACAGTCAGATAGGTTTAAATGCCTCACATCTTAGAAAAGCTGGGCGGCAGCTCGGTTGGTGGTGTGTCTAACATTCGAGAAGCTCTGGGCTCAGCCTCCAGCGTTGCACACAGCCAGGAGGCCTCGAACTCCAGCACACGGGAGGCAGAGGCAGAAAGACCAGATGCGCCAGGCTGTCATTAGCTACAAAATGGGGAAAGCCTGTGCTATTTGAGGCCATCTTCAGGAGTAAAGCAAAGAGGTGCTCAGCAGTTAAGTGTATATACCGCTCTTGCAGAGGATTGGAGTTTCGTGCCCAGTGCCCACATCAGGTAACTCATGACTGGCTGTAACTCCAACTCCAGAGGATCCAACATACTCTTCTGGCCTCCTCTGTACCTGTACTCAAGTGAACATACCACACCTACACACAAAAAAAATTAAAATAATATAAAAAAATCTTAAAACAGACAAGGAAAGAGGGCTGGCCGGTGCATCCCTCCCTTGTCTTCATTCCTGTTCTTCCGCTGTCATTTGCCATCAAACCAATTGAGAAAGTGCTGGAGGAATCCAAAGGTATAGTATAGATCCATTGCCTTGCCCAGCATGACCCCAAGTCAACTTTGGTTGCCATGGACCACTGAAATTATTCCTGCTAAGGTCACTGGGGACTGCCATGTTGCTAAACCCAGAAGCTATTTTTTCAGTTCTCCTCTTGGCTTCTCAAGAACTCTAGACTTTGTTGACCACTCCCTTCATTTGCAACATCCTCTTGGTCTCTGTCACCCACACTTCTAGTCTGCCCGGCCCACCCCTCCCCGGAATTCTTCCCAAACTCTCTCCATTCACAGCCCACCAGAGCTAGCCTAGAACTTCAAGGACAGTGATTTCCATGAATCATTCCCAACTTCAGCTCACTCCTATCCTCAGAGCCACAGAGCCCTGGATCCAATTGCTTCTTGACATGCTCAGTCTAGGTGGCTCAAAGAGCACATTAAACTAAGAACTGTATTTGATCTTCTCCACGCGTTGCATCCCAAACCAGATTATCACCCAACACCTCTACTCTTTAGCCTGATGCTCTCATCCACAGCCAGTTATGTAGGACTTTGTCAGACACCTCAATCCCTCATCCTACTAGGCCTAAAGTTCACCAGACTCTGTATGCAAAGAAACCAAGGTCAAGGGTCTACTGCCAGCAGCAGAAAAGCAGGAAGAGAGAAGTGGCTAGCTCCTGTAATCCTGAGGGTACCAGAAAAATGTGATCAGCCCTCACTTCCCCATTTTTCTGAGGTTGTACAAAGGACAAACCCAAATGGCATCCTGAGACCAAGAGAACCCTTCATGCTATCCTAAAAGTCATCTTCCCAGGCCTAGAGCATGTGGAGAAGAGTGGGATAGGTTTGGAAGCAAAATTGAAGACAATGAGCACCAGTCCCAAGAGCATATTCTTGAAAGCCAAAGTATCCTCTGCAAGGTCCAGACTGTTCCCTACAGTCCTCCTAGAGATCAGGCTGGCTGTCCACATACTACTTTCTAGAAACAGAAATATGAAAAGTGAAGCTTCCCTTCCCATCCACATACTCACGAATCTGTGTTCCGAGGCTATCTTACTGGAGGGAAAACATCAGCAGAAGTGGTCCAGGGTATATGGGAAATACAGAGAAGCCCTATCAGGCCGGTCACCAGCCAACCATCACCCATCACCTAAGAGAACAATGGGGAGGCTGCCCTCACCCACTAGGTCCATCACCTGGAGCGAACATAGAGCTAAGATGGAGTCGGTCACTCTGATGATTCGTGCTATAGATAAAACCATGTATTGTGAAAGAGATCCCATGAAAACAAGCAGGACCACCTGGTGGCCATTTCAACCTGGATTAAATCAGCAGATCACGGCTCCTGATGATGACCCTGCAGCCTCAGCTCCAGGCCCTTTTCCAATGACACACCATGTCCTGACACTTCCTCACTGGCACCATCTCTGAAAATGTCCCCGGGCTGGCAGGATTTGAGTGTCTGCCCACAGAGCACCGCTGAATGGAAGTTTCTCAATGGAAACTTCTTTGGAAGTCTAAGGAGCTGTTGTCTGTTGTCGGCGTGGTTTCTAACATCCTCCTCTTTGTACCCTCAGCTGTATTTTGCTTTGTACTTGATAGGAACGATGACCTCATGAACTCACAGCAGCTGTGGTTGCCTCTACAAGATCAAACCAGACAATATCTGAGAAACCACTAGCTGAGAAACCACTGACAGTTGATAGGTTTTTTTTTAAGGCGGGAAGTTAGTTTTCTTTGAGGTTATGATCCCTGGTAGGTTGAATGGGCTCCAGTGGGTGTCCCCATAACTACGAGAATATAGATAGCCCAAACTGAACTTGGGAAATTATATTTAAAAAAGAGAACACAAAGTTGGGAGGAAGTAGTGGGAGGGGGTGAATTGAGGAGGACTTAGGGGGAAGACTAGGTGGGTGAATGTGATCAAAATATATGGTATGTGTTCATTGGATTCTCAAAAAAATCAATAAAAATATTTTTATTAATTAATTAAAAGACCACTTAGGAGTCCAGCACACGGTGCATCAGCTCCTCCCTTCTACAGATTTTTGTTCCCTCCAAGGGGCCTCCCAGCCCTGGATAATACCTTGCCCATTTAGTGTCTTCTCCATTCATTCTGCTGAGCTGTGTGACAGTCACCTCAGGGAAACACCCCACAGACACATCCAGGAGTGTCCTGGGCCAGTTTTCTCTATGTTTCTTAACACAGTCGATTATAGACAAGAACTCCCAACACAATGAAAGCATAAGCCATCTGGAACTACCAGAAGCTGGAGGAGGCAAGAGACATTTCTTCCTGGAACTATCAGATGATGAAAATCCTGGCCCATCTCTTGATTTCATGCTTGGTCTCCAAAACCCTGAATTAATACATTGGTGTTACTTTTAGGTAGGCTTCTGTAGGTTTTTTTTTTTTTTTTGTCACTTTAGTTACAAGACATGAATATAGAGACTATTTATATCTCCTAGTCGGATTCTTCTGCATCACAAACAGGGAGGGAAGAGCATCAGCAAGTGATCCACTGTTTATGAAATTTTTACACACAGTGATCATTTCCATCCTCACAGTGACTCTGCTTTGGCTGAGAAGGTTCACATAGTGCTGTTCTGTTGGTGTTTTAACAAATAAATCTTGCCTTGAAGATCAAAGTGCAGAGCTAAGCCACTAGAGGCCAGGCAGCTGTGGCACACACCTTTAATCCCAGGACTTGGGGACGGATGGCCACCCCAAGGCCACCCTGGGCTATACAAGATTAATCCAGTATAAAAAGAAAAACAGAGCTCACACAAAGGTGATATCAGTACTTGGAATGACAAGCCTTTAATCCCAGCACTAGGGAGGTGGAGACAGGAGTGGCATGGCTGGGTAGACAGAGAATTATGAGGTAGAAGGAGACAGGAGCTCAATACAGACTGAGGAGCAGTGCAGCCTGAGGCAGTCTGAGAACAGGATCGCTCCTTTGGTTTGAGCATTGATAGAGGTAAGAACTCTCTAATGGCTGACTGTTCTGCTTCTCTGATCTTTCAGTTTTCATCCCCTAATATCTGACTCGAGGTTTTAATTATTAAGACCAATGAGAATTTGTGTCCCAGGGTCAGAAAGAAGTTTGTGTGCCATACTGTCCTTGTCACAGTTCTCAACACTGCACCGGTGTGGAAACAGCTGAGGACAACGGCACAACCGCCATCGCTGGAGCCAACACTCAGTGGAGTCTGGCAGAGAGCCCGATGTGGAAAATCAGGGGTGTGGATTAGATACTACGTTTAAGAAGAGCACACCAGAACATTATAAATGAGGCATGAGAGAACCCAATGGCACCCCCAAAGGTTATAATCCTATAATCTCTGGTGCATTACAGGGCTATGATACCACAGAGTATTTTTATCTCTTGTGAAAGATCAAACCACAAGCTTTGGGGAAGTTAGCCACAGTAACTCCCCATTCATATCGCCCCATCTGGATATTATCTTGTCCTGTGGAACTGCCATCCTAAAATGTTACCACGGTATTCTAAGTACAGGGCTGGCGAAGGTCAGAAAATAAAGACCAGTCTCACTAGGGACCTCAAGGAGGCCATCCTTCATTGGCGGCAGAGATGAGGTCCAGATTATACGTCAGTGCTAGACTGGAACTGGCTCTCATCTTCCTGGGTAGTGAGAACACCGCCACACTGTTGTGAGAGGTTTGAAAATAATTGCAATTTCTATAAAGAGATTATACAACGACAAGCAAGCAAAATATAAAGCAGGGTCCAGAAAATAGAAACGCCTGGGGTATGCACTGTGTTGAGAACTGCCGCCTCATTAAATCCACTAACACCCGTTCACGCCCACCGTGCAGGTCTTTCCGACAATGAGGCTGGAGCTCTGGATATCTTCTTTACTCAGTAGGACACTGAGGGCAGTAGCTGACAGGTTCAGGTCCCACGGTGAGAGAGCACTCTTCTTAGGAATTACATTGAGTACTGGAGAGACGGCTCAGCCTTTAAAGGATTGGCTGGCAACCCAAACGTTTGTTCAGAAATCACACTGACTTAGTGAGGCAGAGATATTCATTCTATAAAGTGTTCACTATGCAAGCGTGAATTAAAGTCAGAACCCTCTAAAATTAATTAATCAATTAATTAATTTAAAAGAAAAAAAAAGGTGGGCAGGATGGCGGCGGTAGGGAAACAGAGACGAGACCCCACCCGGGATTCACTGGCCAGCCACCCTAATCTAACAGATGAGCACTAGGTCAGAAAAACTGCTACCCTTCACCCCCAAAGGCAGACACAGCGTGAAGAACAGCTATGGAGGCTGCCCTCTGGCCTCCACACGTGTATGCAAGCATCAAACATCATAAGGGAATCTACAAACATGAAAAATGCAATTTCTGTATATTACTAAGTGAAAATACTAGCATGCTGGGTGATGGTTCTGTGGAATAAAGGCTTTTAAAAAACACTAAAATGGCTGGGCGTGGTGGCGCACACCTTTAATCCCAGCACTTGAGAGGCAGAAGCAAGCAAATTTCTGTGAATTTGAAACCAATCTGGTCTACAAAGACAGTTCCAGAACAGCCAGAGCTATGTAGAAAGGCCATGTCTCAAAAATTAAAGACAAAAAAAAAAAAAAAAGACACTGAGATAATCTTGAATTCAAAGAATCAACAGAAAGAAAAAAAGTCAAGATATGTGTAGCATGCTAGCATTTGTCAACATTTGTTTCTAAAATGGTATGTACTAATAACCAGAGAACCCTATCACAAGCCACATGATGAAACCTGCTGTTATAACAGCCGACGAGCTGGCAAGAAGGAGCCAGACAGAAGTAACTGACGGAAGTCAGGAAACGGTGGCCCAACAGGCAGGGAAGGAAACACTGGAGGTCAGTGTGCTGGGAAGCACCGCACCGCGATGTCCTCCGGCGCTTGCTGATGACCTCCCAGTAGCTTTGCTGTGTCCGCCACGCATTGATAAACACTGGTAATGGGACTGCTGGAGAGAAATCGTTCTCTGAGGAATTCGTCTGGCTTTTAAGTGTGGCTCCATTACAGGATTACATGGCGCCACCAAGTCCAATACCCAAGAAGGGAGAATGGAAATGGGACCCAAGCTGCTCAGGCAAAACGACAAGGGAGACGGTTCTGATTCTGTAGCGGCAGATAACATTTTCTCCTCCCAAAGAACCACAGAGCGTCTTTAAAAGCAAATGGAATAAAGATGTGGGCGAGAAGTTCCTCCCCGGCAGCAGCAGGTGGGGAGGAAGAACATGGAAAACAGGTGAATTAGCAAAGAGAAGGCAGTCCGGTGAAAAACATCAAAATGCAAGCACTAATTATACGCCAGTCTTCAGGAAACAAGAGATAACAAGCCAGAAAAATAGTAATTTAGTGAAGGTTGAGCAACCGATTCTTTCCCCAAAGGCAACGAAAGAGAGGAGCAAGCATCTTTAAATGCTGGCAATTATGCAGACGGAAGAAAGAAGAAAGACTGAATTTTACTCCCACATAACGAGGGACAGTATTAGGACGAAAAAAGCAGTCTGAAGTGTTTACAGTTTCAAGACTGCCCACATCTCAGCAAGCGTTCAGGCACGTTATCTGAGCTGTGAAAAACTGCCCTCAGAAATTACTGAAATTAATCAAGAAGTTAAACATTTATTAAAAACAAGGTTAGAAGATAGAAGAGAAAGGTCAGCTAAGATGAACCACACCAAGCTGAGTCCGTGTGCTTCTGCCTGTGAAATGCACCGTGTTTGCTTAGGAGCAAAGGTTCGAGTGCAAGCGAGGCCTGTGGAACCCTCATTGCCCTCGGGAACTCCGGTCTGCGCTTGGGAAAACAGCGCTGTCGTCAGCAGTCCTTGCGAAGAGCGCTGACGCAACCCTTAAATGCGGGGCCCTTGACCCCTCCATGACGTTGGTACCCAGCTCGCGTATTTGGGTAACGCTGAAAATTAAACACAGCCCCAAGTCATTCATCCCTCAGTTGCCAAGGTCTAGACTCCAATGTCCAGAGAGTGTGACTCTTCTCGCTCACAAGCTTTAACCCTGTATGTCACAGGGTAAGCAAACAGAGCACTTCTGAACAGACTCTACTGTGCTACTTGAACCTAGCAAGGGAAACCAGCTACTGCAATCTCTGTCAGAGGAGTAGATTCAACAGGAGGTTTTGTGTGTGTGTGTGTGTGTGTGTGTGTGTTGTGATGTGTGGTGTATGTATGTGTGTGGGGTGTGGGGGTGTGGTGTGTGTGGGGTGTGGGGTGTGTGGGGTGCGTGTGTGGTGTGTGTGTGTCTTTGTGGTGTGTGTGTTTGTGAGATGGGTGTGGGGTATGTGTGTGGCATGTGTGTCTGTGTGTGGTGTGTATGCGTGGTGTGGAAGGTGTGTGTGTTTCCAATACCAGGAACTGAATCTAGAACCTTACACACCCCTAAGGAAGCATGCTCCCACGAAGTTTCAGCCCTCACCCTGGGCCGGTATTTTCACAAAGGAAAGGAATTAGGTAACTTTTCAAAGCCAGCCCTTTAGCATCCTTCGGTTACCCTAGAATTTGTATCTTGAAATCACATGAAACTCTGAAGGTCCTATTTGGGGAAATGAAGGAAAAATACACACAAGCTTCAGAACCAGAAACGTCTCTGTTCAAACGCAGACGTTGTCAGTTTCTAGCAGTGATCTAGGAGGAGCTCAGTTCCATCATTTGCAAGGCGGAAATCAACCTTCTGCAATGGCTTACGTGAGCTAACGTGTTTAGCATCATTATAATAGCTCAGAAAACGCCCAGTAAACAGCACCCTGCGCTATTAACTCTCATTATTGTTAAATAAACAAGAATGTTGTAATTAAATTTCTCTCTAAATGTTGCTTATTTTAAGCACTGATGAGAGTCACTATGGCTCACACTGTGTACCCTCTGTGCTATGTGAAAACTGCCAGGTGACCCTACGGTGAGGTCAGAACACAGTCGGCATTAGAAACATTATAAAGATAGGCCAGGGTTGTCGCTTCGTTGGCAGAGTGCTTTCCTGGTACACTCTAGTCAGTCCCCATCTCTGGATCAAACCAGGCATGGGCTAGGAGTGGTGGTGTACACCTTTAATCTCAGGACTTGGGAGGCAGAAGCAGGCAGATCTCTGTGAGTTCAGGGCCAGCCTGGCCTACAGAGTGAGTTCCAGAACAACGAGGCCCTGTCATGAAAAACAAAACAAAATGCAAAACAAACAAACAAAAAAGTAGGCTTGGTAGCACACACAGTAACCCCAACATCCTCGGCTGCTTAGGCAGTTCAAGGCAAGCCTAGAACACATGAGATCCTATGTCAAAAGACAAGGAAAAACAAAAAGGAAGAAGGGACATTACATACAAATATGAAGAAGAAAGGCGGGACGGTGGTGGCGCCCACCTTTAAACCCAGCGCTCGGGAGGCAGAGGCAGGTGGATCTCTGTGAGTTCAAGGCCAGTCTAGTCTACAGAGCAAGTTCTAGGACAGGCTCCAAAGCTACAGAAAAACAAAAGAAAAATTAAATTAAAAATTTTCCTTTGCAAATGAGTTGGGGGTTGTTCTTTCAGCAAGTAATGTCATTCCCAGTTGAATAAGACACTGGAATTCTCCCTGATACCCAGAGTGACAATGTGGATGTTCTTAGATTCTACAGTTCCAGGAAGCTAAGATGATGATGATGCGACATAAATTCCCAAGAAGAGCACACTGTGAAGAACATCTGTGCTTTAAATAATATGCATCCCAGTGGGGGGGGGGGGTGGATCTTCACAGAGCTGCTTCTGAGCTCATCATTCACTGTAAATTTATGCCTCACACTTAGAGCTGGGGGCTAGCAGCGGGAAATAGAGGTGTTGTCGCTATTTTAAGCATGGTGGAAAAGGAGAATCAAGACACTGACCCAGAACTATTCCTTTGGGGGTGTCTTCCATGCAAATCGGGGTTCCTCAGCTGTGCACTCAGAACCTCATCTCATAGTCTAGATTTGCACTAGGAAAAAAAAACACGTCTTCCCACGCCTTTTGACCCACTGCGCAACAAAGATGGGCTGCACCAAGTTCACCCTGTTGACCCAGTTTGCAAGAAGAGCAAAGATGGTGTATGATAACTCCCACCTCCAAACAGCTGAGAGTTTGTCAAATCACAGAAACCCAAAACACAGCCCAAATTCTAGGGGAGAAGAAGCACCTAGCTGGAGGCAGAAATGGATGCTGACCGCCAGCCCATCGTAATATCTGAAGCATGGGGCAGCACAGGGCTTGGAGGCTAAAGGGCCAAGCCTGACTGGTGGATCTGTCCCTTGCTAATGGCTGTGTAGAATGCTCTTTATTGTCCCACGCTAGACAATGGGGTTGGACCACACCCTTTCTGAGAACTTTGCCAGAAAAAAAAAATATATATATATATATACATACATACATATACACCTTCCTGTAAAATGTGCCATTAGGCTGATGGAAGACCCTTCTCAAATATGCTGCTGTTTTTTCACCTTTGTGGTTATTGTTCTTTTCCTGGTGGGACATTCCTCCAAAGTGGCCATAAAATTGAGGCTGTTTTCTACTTAAGGATTCCTGTTCACCACAACCCATCCAACCTTTGCCCTTGAAGGGGCCCCGGAACTGGATGTCGTTAAAAGCAAGAATATAGACAAACGAGCCCTCCAGTCCTCTGGTACCACACCTAACTCTCCAAAAAAGTGAAACGGCTGTCCCGCTGGCAGCCTTCAGAAGCCACTCTTGTGAACAGGACTGGGATGAAAAGCCTCTTCCGCTGCTTATAGGTGCTACGTGGGGCTTACACATCCTAAGAGATTCTTTCTCATAAATAAATAAAATGTTAAAAAAAAATCTGGACCAGACAGATGACTGAGTGGATAGCATGCTTGACGTACAAGCCTGACAACCTGAACCTAGATCCTCAGAACCGAGCTTTTAAGAAGAGCAGAAAGATGCTGTGTGCTAAATCCAGACAGAGTAGTGTACGCATCCTCAATTCAGCAGCCTTCCAGGGAGACAGGAATTGAAGACAGGAGAATCCCCAGAAGTCCTCTGGTTAGCTAGCCTGGAGTATGCAGTCATGAATAAGTCAGACCTTGTTAAAAAATCTGGAAATATATCCATTGTTGCTGTCTCACCTATAAGCACGTGCTATGGCGTGTGCATGCCCCCCCCACATACACAGAGTGTGGGGGAAGGGAGAGGGGAAGAGGGAGGGGGAGATTTTAAATCTTAAAGTTTCTCAAACTTTGGACTTCATTATTCACATAGATTTACTGGGCTATTAGCATGCAAGTAATGGATCAATAGGTCTGAGATTCTTCAGATCAAACAGATTCAAAAGGTCTGCAGCTTCATGGGCCGCCCTTCGAGAAGCGAAGCCCAAGCATGCCTGCACCACGCCCTTGTCCCAGCCCTGGCCCACATGCAGTCAATCAAGTACAAAGAACAAGAACAGAATGTCTTGAGTTGAGGACTCTGACCCAGGCAATAAGGGACTCGGGGATCAGTGTTTGGTTTTGCTTCTCCCAGTAAATATTAAGTACTAATCATGGTTCTACACACTGTGTACTACACCACAGTGTGATGCTCAGACTCACGCATCCCAGGGCCCGGTCTGTAGTTTCCTCCCTCCCATGTCATCCCTGCTTCCTGATCCTCTCCTGAAACTAGATGTCTGGGTTTGGATTTCAATTTCTTCATTTATTAAACAAAGATGGAAATATATCTACACATAGGACTACAATCTCATTCAATCGCTATGAAAACCAGTATGAAGATTCCCCAAAAAACCTAGAATCGGATCTACCTCACAACCCTGAAGGACTCCACATCAGCATCCCATACGGACAATTGGTGGTTCATGTTTGTTGCTTCTGCAAACCAGTAGCTAAGTATAGAATCAGCTTAAGCTTCTATCAACAGATAAAGAAAAGTAGCATATATACACAGGGGTGCATTATTCAACCATAAATAAGAATGAAATTACATAATTCCCTGAAAAATGGGTGCAACTGGAGACCATCATATTAAGCAAAATAAGCCAGACTCAAAAAGACAAATATCAGGTGCTTCTCTAACATGTGAACCCTGAACTTTATATAGATACACACACACACACACACATGCACACACGCACTCACATACACACATGCATGCATGCAACGCGAAAGTAGAAGGAAGATGAATAAAGGAAGAAGACTAGGGGAGAGAGGGGAAGAGAAGGAAAAGATACAGAGCAATAATATAAAGGTAATATTATATTACATGTTATGATTATTACATATAAATTAATATAAGACCTTATGTACTTGGAAGGAATTGTCTTTATGAAACCCACCACTGTGTACAATGAGCCGTAGACCAATAAACAAAGCAATCCGGGCCGTGCTGCAGGTGTTCCAGTACAAGCTTTAGAGTGATGCTCTGTCCCTCGTCCTTACCGAGCACCCCCTCAGCCCTGCTCCACTGACACTTGGCCCCTTTGCTGTGATGGAGCAGACAGCTCATCCATGCCTCCCTGGATCGAGCACCCCCTCAGCCCTGCCCCACTAACCTTGGCCCCTTGGCTGTGATAGAGCAGACAGCTCATCCGTGCCTCCCTGGTTTCTCCACCACGAGGAATCCGGCTTTCGCTCTTACAGAGTAGCAGGAGTTCCAATGGTAAACTTTACAGCTCACCCATTCCTATGCTCTGGCAAAATAAATGATGGCGAAATAGAGACGTGAGCGGGTGCCAGAAACGAAGGCATTGAGCGTATAATCCAAAAAGCAGTCATAAATTAAAAACAAAGATGCTCTTGGAAACATGTTGTAAAAAGACAAAGAAATTTAAAATAGCCTACAGATTTATTTATGTATGGAACAACACACAGCTTTTAAATGCTTTGTTTAGATTTTTGTTTTTAGATTGATTTATTTATGTTTGGTTGGGTGTGTAACCACAGATACCAGAAGAGGGCATCTGATCCCTTAGAGCTGGAATTAACAGGCTATCGTAAGCCACCCATTGTGGGTTCTGGGAAACACACTTAGATCTGCAAGAGCAGCAAGTGCTATTAATCACGTCCCTCCAACCCACTTGATAAACAAAGAAGTGAAACTATCAGAGCTTGTAGATAATGTGGTTTTCTATGTAGAAAATCCTAAGGAATACACTGATTAAAAATGACTAGAAAAGGCCAGGCAGTGGTGGCACAGACCCAGCACTCAGGAGACAGAGGCAGGCGGATCTCTGGGAGTTCGAAGACTACAAAGTGAGTTCCAGGAAAGCCAGGGCCTACACAAAGAAATTCTGCCTTTAAAAAAACCAAACCAAAATATCAATAGTGACAAAATCCCTAGAAGTAATGAGGAAGTCCAACGAGATTGCAGAATACTAAATCAACAACAAAAGTTTTAATTTCTAAATGCTGGAAATGAATATTAGAAAAGAGAGCATATGATCCCAGAGAATGTCCTGGGGCTTCCACAGGAAAATCCATGGAACGAGAGAGCAAGTTGGCAGCATCCAGACACTGAGAGCAGACAAGATGGGGGGACTGCGGGTGGGTAGGGGGCGTCGCAGTTGAGAAACGGAAATATGCGAGAACCAGATAGTGAGAATGGTGGCACACCTTGGGAATGTGCTAAGAGGCTCTGCTCACACTCTCACGGCGGCTGTTGTCATGTGAGAATTGTATTCAATTATTCTTCTCCTCCAAAACAAATTGTAAATTGAGCCTCAGGAATAAAAATAGATAAATGTGTTGAACCTTTTGCAAAATTGAATTTGTAGTTTAAGCTGTATGCTGGCCAAATCCGTCTTCTGTATCTGGCACCTCCTGTTTTTATTTTTGCATCTGCTTACTCTGTGGTCTGCGCAGCTGCACCTCCTCATACTTCCTCAGTGGACCAGCCTTGTTCTGCCTTGCTCTGTTCTCTCAGGGCTCCCTAGGCAATATCAAGTCACCTTTGGGAATGCTACATGCCTTATTACATAATTTGAGTTTTGTAGATTTTGGTATTTTATTTAAAGATAGATTCTCATGGCCTGAAGAGAAGGCTCAGCTTGTGAAGTGTTTGCCTCCAAAATATAAGGACCTGAATTTGAGCCCCAGAATAATGTATTTTTTTTAAAGCCAAGGGTGGTGGTATGTGCTTAGAATCACTGCTCTGGGCAAGAGGAGGGGCAGGTGAACCCTTGAGGCTGGCCAGTCAGCATAGCCTTGATGTGGGGGTCCTTCTGAATGTGTGCTGCTTTTATTGGTTGATGAAAAAAGTTGCTTCAGAGTAAAAGTTGCTTCAGAGTAAAGCCCGTCTGGAAATCTGAATGGACAGACATATATGTATGTATGTATGTATAT